>NC_049989.1:23390663-23423716 GCF_000003815.2 Branchiostoma floridae | reverse complement strand
TTGTAAAAGCACTCTGTTAGCACACCTGTATCCAGGTATATGTCCATTGAACACAAGGATTGTAGACATGAAATAAATGTTCATAACTTAATCCAGAGATTTCTTAATGTCGGACTCTTCAAGCAGATTTTAATGATCCGTGACCGCACTAATTATAAGACAAGGACGAGATAATTACATGTATAATCTTTTGGTCTCATGGGGGGGGGGGGGGCTTCTTGGAAAGTCCCCTCTGCTACTAGTATGTACTCCTTAGGCCACACTGACTTAATTTCATGGATGACATCCGCTCAATTATCGATCTTCCCCTGTTCTCAAGAAAAAAAAAAACTGTCGCCACATGTCACCCATGTCAATTAGAATGTTAAACTTACCAGGGGACCTGCCCTCCAGGGTAAGGGTAGCAGGGTCACGACTCCGGCTGTTTTTGACGTGTTTTAGGCGTTTTTATCCGGCTTTCTATTTGACACGATGAAAACCGTACAAAATTCGTACGGTTTTCCTAGTGTCTCGAGGCCAAAAGAACCACCGTGTAAAAAGTACAAATGAGACATCCCGTTAAAAATGCCTCAATACACGTCCAAGACAGCTGGGGTCGAACCTCTGATTGGAAAGTATCAATGCCAGGGCACTCGGCAGGACATGGCGCCACAGCGTCCTCGTTTTTTCTCCTCTTTATACAAGAACGGGGATCATTGATCATGAAAGGGCGACGATTGTCTCTTACATTTACTCTTACACTTACTCTTACCTGAGATAAGCATATGACGAGTAAAGACTGGGGAACGAATGGCCCGGATGTTTAAGTCATGTGGTTCAGGACAATTCTTGTTGGATTTTCAAAAATGTTTTGCTCTCGCGCATTAGTTTTTGCGTCTCCAGGGGATTGGGCCCTAAGGCTACTTTTGTGGTCGGACGAGTTTTGTTGCATTCTCCTATAAACTCACCCTGAGTCCGGGTGTGAATGTACCTCATTTCAATCCAGACTTTCTCTTGGGTGGTTTAATTCTTGATCCCCGCAAAAAAAGCTTAAAGGTATGTGCACTTAACACTTTTTTTATATAGTCGAGTGTAAAACACACAATTCAGAAGAATTGCGCGGATCTGAGCTTGCAAAAGTTCCAACGTTTTGTACATTATTCGCTTCTGTAATTAATGTCTAATCTCGGTACGGTCATTCGTTTTGCTTTTTTTAACTTTCGTGTCAACGCTACTTGGTGGCGTCAACAAAAGTTCTGCAAACTTGCGTGCACAGCTGTCTAGTGCGACGGTATTTCTGTTTCGATGAAGATTTTTATCATCCTGGTCTTTATGCCTGTCAGTCGACAATTTTCACATCAAAACAGTACTCCTTCATCGCCAGCAAAACTTGGATCAGCTTACGCTTATTCGTCTCTGGTCCTCGATAGCTTACGGTAAGCCCCGGTCACATATATCTTGCGATGTACCTACGATAGCTAACCCCGTTAAAAGCACGATGGCCGCGGTATTGTCATAGGAGCTTCATCTGATGTTCAATTTTTGTCCTGCGGCGTATGATTTTCACTTGTTTCTCTTCTGAATGGCCACCTGAACGCTTTTATGCTTCTTTGACTTCTGGCGAACACCTGTTTGCACACCTGTATCCAGGTAGTGGTATAACTGCAATGTCCATTGAACACAAACATTACAAATGTAGACATGAAATAAATGTTAAGAACTCCACGCCGCTGGGATTTGTTAATGTTCAATTCTTCAAGCAGATTTTTAATGATCCGTGGCCGCACTAATTATAGGGTAAGGACGAGATAATTACATGTAGACGTCACTTCTTTTATCTAATGACGGAGGGGATGATTTCTCAGAAAGACCCGGTGGTGTGCATTTAAAGCCAGACTTTTCTTTTGACTTGGTGTTTCAACTAAACAAACGGTATGAATTTTGTTTTGTTTCGTGTTGTTGCTACGTGGTGGCGTCAACAAAAGTTTTGCAAACTTGCGTGCGCCTCTGTACAGTGACAGTGTTTTAATGAAGATTCTTATTATCCTGCTGAACAACCAGATACAACTTGGTCTTTATGTCAGTCGACAAGTTTCACATCAAAACGGTCGTCCTTCACAACATCGTCAGCAAAACGTGGGTCAGCTTCTGCCACTCGTCCCAATCCTCCGTTAGCTTTCGTTAAGCCCTGGTTATATAAATCGTGCGGTGCACCTATGATAAGCTTACCTCGTAAAGCTAAGGGCACAACTCGCTGTGCGTGCAAATACGTGCTGTCTACGTGGGCAATCTATTGGGATCCGTAAGTGGTAAGTACCGCCTCCGTACGAACTCGTAGGGAATCCGACGGATTTTGGAGCACGCAGACTTTACGTGCAGGCAAAACTTTGTGTGCCATCGGGGCCTCCCATAAAAACGTACGGACAAATTGCACGTACGGCGGGTTGTGCCCTTAGCTTAAATCGCATGATGACCGCGGTGAATAGTTGGTATGTCGAGGGAGCGTCCTGCGAAGTTCAAAAGTTTTCAAGCGTCGTACGATGTTTCACTTGTGTCTCTTCTGAATAGCCACTTAACTGCTTTTATGCTTTAACCGACCAAATGTGGACATAGCTTGTCATCGCTTGTGTTGGTATTAAACGTTTTGCGTTGCATGTGGCGTAGTTGGTACATGTAGAGCGTTCGACTCGGGATCTAGAGGTTCCGAGTTCGATACCCGCCGTGCCCCCGACGTTGTGCCCTTGGGAAAGGCACTTTACACGACCTTCCTCACTTCATCTAGGTGTAAAAGTGGGTACCTGACTTTGATCGGGGAGGTAAAAGAACTTACCTTCTGTCTGTACTGTGACACTGTTAATGTCAGTTGCTAAAACTTGAGTGCAGCGCCACATTGTCATCGTCTGTCTATAAGCAAAATACAAAAAAAGGTGACGGAGAGGTTAACAAAGAAACAGTTTATCATTCTCAATCGCTCATGAAAGACAGTGTGTGCTATTCGAAACGTCTGGCTCTTTGGAGATTTTTATAAAGGTTACGTGATTCATTTTTTTTGTATTCATTTTGTTTGGTATACATGATACTCACGTATAGTACTTGGTAGACAACAGAGTAAATGCGGTGCGAGCAAAATATATACTGTTTGTCTTTCTTCCCACGGGTTAAACTTTTTACCAAAAGGAATCTGCCTATGTGGTATAGGAGAATTATTCTATCTCAGTGTGTTTGCCTAGCGCCTTTGGGATGACGAGTTGGTGTCCATTTCTGGTACTTCTACCAAAGATCGCAGATCTGCGCTTTGGTAACCAGTGTTCAAATTCAGAGTTCAGGAGAGATCTGGCAAACTTCAGACCCGCAGTCTTTCACGCCTTTCAGCTAGAGTGGTAAGGCTCGGGTGTGCTAGTGTATCTGTACAAATGCATATCCAGGGTATTGGCACTGTCATGTTGATTTTGAACCCTTTCCACTTAACTTGGTCACCTTATTGCTATGGGTGGAGGTGGGCTGGAGTAGACGGTGTATATATAGTAGACGGCGTATGTATTCTGTGTAGATCACCAAGGTGATTATGATAGATTGAACTTTCTGAGACGCGTGAGAAGGAGTAGTTTTCTTGCTGCTTGCCGAAAACTTGGAATCATTTAGGAGCATGTGGTTCGTCCTCCTTGTCCAAGACATGGTTCGAGTCGCTTTGCAGACGAGAGGGGATGTAGCTACTTCTTGTTTCCAAGCATTTAATGTCATCTACATTGTTGAAATACAAGGCTGTCAGCTTTGCTTGTAGCAGCGTTAATTAGAACAGAGAAAAAGACGGGGCCAAGTAGAGTGCACTGCGTATGAGCCGATCGTCTGCCATTCGGAAAGTGATCGTTTGTATCGGACTCGATGTTTCCTTGCAGTAATGAAATCACAGACACACGTTGATGTCCCAGCTTTTTGATAGTCTCAGACCCATGTTTGGCAACGTAGCTATCACAGTGTTGTAATTGACTCAGTCGACTCTTTTGAAAGTCCGTGGCCATAATGTTACTGGGGGTTGAAGTTATCAGCATAGTTTGATTTGGGACAGGCAAAATGTAGCTTCTTTCAATTGGTTGTGGACTGTCAAAGAGGCATTAAGTATGTGGCAAAAGGGTATGCTATAGAGGTGAACATGCAAAATATATGCGCCTACCATCACGTATAATGTATGTTACACAAAGTATCTAATTATTTCTGGCCGAGGACTAATTGATCACCCCTCGTATTTAGGCAGGTTTGACTGTACTTCGGCATAAGTCAAAGGCTTAGCTTTTTCAGTAAAGGCATCACCTGGGGCGAAAATATTTTCTGCATAGCTGGATCCATGACAAGTGACACTCCTTTGTGTTGAATTTTGTATGTACGTACTTTGATGTCCATAAATCACCTGCTTGTTCCTCAAGGGCCATTTCAAATCCAACACAAAGGAGTGTCTCTTATCATTACTCCAGCTATGCAGAAAATGTTTTCGCCCCAGGTGATGCCTTTACTGAGAAAGCCTCTCAAGAATAAACAAAGATTCAAAGATGTAAACTTGTAAAATGCAATAACATGGAGAGCTACTAAGATTTACAAAATTCCTCATAACCCTCCAACACGCCAAATTGTGGTCCCTCCATAGAATCATGACTTATGCCGGTCGAAGTACAGTCAAACCCGCCAAATAAGACTTCCTCACGCCACCTGGCCATCAAGCCACACTGACTTGATTTCATCAAGGAGGTCCTTGATTTCATAGATGACATCCACGCGTGCATTACTTTTCCCGGTTCTAAAAATTCACCTCTGAGGAACCTCCACGCAAGTCTGGAACTTCAGATTAATATTGCCGAAAAAGGTCATTATGTGCCTGCTTGTCGTAAACTCGTTTTGTACAACGTCGAAAAGCGGTAATATTTGTCAAACTGCCCTACGAATATTCTCATCACAGTCTTATATCACCCACAGTTCTTGGAGCCTCATACCTCCTAATAGTGCAGTTCTTTATTTGCTCGTTCTTGTCAATATATCAATGGCCATTACATATAGATTTCTTTAGCTAAGATGAATAAGACGACCTACATCTGCCCACTACAGATTTTTCTTTTGACAGACTGTGTTCTGTGGTTCAATTCGTACTACCAGTCTTGTAGTTCGGTGGTTTAGCAGCATGTTTTCGCCCTCCCGCATTAGTATTTTCCGTTTTAAGGGCATCAAGTAATGTTTGTTGACGTGGTATGCTGTCTCTCTAGATCTGCATGTTACATAAATTTTGCTTTCATGTAAGAAAGTTCACTTTCGTATAAAGTGAGTAGTTCAAGTGACTGTTAACCTATATACTTATAAGATGGCGCAAAATACTAATGACCATTCTGCTTTACCAAAAGCAATCTGATATGGTATAGAAGAATTATTGTATCTCAGTGTGTTTGCCTTTGGGATACTGAGTTGGTGTCCATTTCTGGTACTTCTACCAAAGATCGTAGATCTGCGCTTTGGTAACCAGTGTTCAAATTCAGAGTTCAGGAGAGATCTGGCAAACTTCAGACCCGCAGTCTTTCACACCTTTCAGCTAGAGTGGTAAGGCTCGGGTGTGCAAGTGCATCTGTACAAATGCATATCCAGGGTATTGGCACTGTCATGTTGATTTTGAACCCTTTCCACTTAACTTGGTCACCTTATTGCTATGGGTGGAGGTGGGCAAAGTATACTGGAGTAGACGGTGTATATATTAGTATTCTGTGTAGATCACCAAGGTGATCATGATAGACTGAACTTTCTGAGACGCGTGAGAAGGAATAGTTTTCTTGCTGCTTGCCGAAAACTTGGAATCATTTAGGAGCATGTGGTTCGTCCTCCTTGTCCAAGACATGGTTCGACTCGCTTTGCAGACGAGAGGAGATGACAGTAGCTACTTCTTGTTTCCAAGCATTTAATGTCATCTACATTGTTGAAATACAAGGCTGTCAGCTTTGCTTGTAGCAGCGTTAATTAGAACAGAGAAAAGGACGGGGCCAAGTAGAGTGCAGTGCGGATGAGCCGATCGTCTGCCATTCGGAAAGTGATCGTTTATATCGGACTCGCTGGTTCCTTGCAGTCAGGAAATCACAGACCCATGATGATGTTTCAGCCTCTTGATGGGCGATACTAAAGTAGGCGATCTGAAAAATCATCCCATGACCCATTGGACCCCCTGCTTGTCCATTCCAACACAAAGGTTTGTCACTTGTCATGAATCCAGCTATGCAGAAAATATCTTCGCCCCAGGTCATGCCTTTAATGAGAAAGCTAAGCCTCTCAAGAATAAACAAAGATTCAAACAAAGAAATAAACTTCTAAAATGCAGTACCATGGCCAGCTGCTAAGATTTTCAGAATTCCTCATAACCCTCCATTACACCAAATTGTGTTCCATCCATAGAGTCATGACTTATGCCAGTCGAAGTACAGCCAAACCTGCCAAATTAAGCCTTTTCAAGCCACCTGGCCATCAGGCCACACTGACTTGCGATTTCATGGATGACATCCACGCGCGCCCCACTTTTCGCCTGTTCAAAACAATCATCTCGTCCGAAGCTCCACGCAAGTCTGGAACATGCCGACTCAAATTGCTGTAGTGCCCATGGAATGGAAATTTTGTAGACATGTAAAAAACTTGGAACTCCGTCCTGGGATTGATCAATGTTGGACTCCCCAGCAGATTTTTAATGATCCATGACCGCACTAATTATAAGATAAGGACGAGATAATTACAGGTAAAAGCCAACTCTTTTGTCTGATGGGGGGGGGGGAGGCAGGTGAATAGTTGAGGAATGTGAATACAGTCTCCAAGCAGATGTTGGAATGATGCCTTTTTAGTAATGGCCGGATTTTAACCTTTCGTGACAGTCACACTTGTAAAAACAAATCTGTTAGCACACCTGTATCCAGGTATATGTCCATTGAACACAAGAATTGTAGACATGAAATAATTGTTCATAACTCCATCCTGAGATTTATTAATGTCGGACTCTTCAAGCAGATTTTAATGATCCGTGACCGCACTAATTATAAGACAAGGACGAGATAATTACATGTATAATCTTTTGGTGTCATGGGGGGGGGGGGCTTCTTGGAAAGTCCCTTCTGCTACTAGTATGTACTCCTTAGGCCACACTGACTTAATTTCATGGATGACATCCGCTCAATTATCGATCTTCCCCTGTTCTCAAGGAAAAAAAAACTGTCGCCACATGTCACCCATGTCAATTAGAATGTTAAACTTACCAGGGGACCTGCTCTCCAGGGTAAGGGTAGCAGGGTCACGACTCCGGCTGTTTTTGACGTGTTTTAGGCGTTTTTATCCGGCTTTCTTATTTGACACGATGAAAACCGTACAAAATTCGTACGGTTTTCCTAGTGTCTCGAGACCTCAAAATGGCACAAAATGATTGAGATGCAAATGAGATGAGTATTGTACGTACGACTACGTATGAAAAATGTCATGACGGACCTCATACAGACATGTAATACACGAAGGTTTATATAGTCATGTTCACAGTTGTTTACTATTACAGTTGTTAGGCTAACGTCACGTTTCAACAAAGGGGCCCGGCTGGACAGTTTTGTGGAACGGAAAGTACGATACAAAAGACTACAAGAAAATGAAATGGATAAGAAAACATACATTCAACAGTAAGCTTTGTGCATATTTATTAGAATAACTTAAATTTTTCGCAAAAAGCCCCGGGTAGGTAATGTGACGAAGGGCTTACTGAGGTTATTGGAGCGTGTTAACAGCCCCTCTGATTGTAAGCTTACCGCAACTCATACTGCGCAAAGAGAGTAATCAGCCAATCCAAAAACTGATAACAAACCTTGTAGTAAATAACATGGGTTACAGAATTAATGAAAACGTGGGTTGATGGATATATATATTTATATATATGTTGTCTTACGTAAATTTTACGCTAATGAAGCAAACATGTCAATACGGAATTGTTACGGATTTAAAGAGACAGCCACATAAGAGCGAGCGTTTTCGCACTGTTCTGGACTAGGGAGGGACAACAGCTAGAACCCAAACTTAAGTTCTATATTCTAGATCCAGAGACGCTCTCATTAATCCCGGACTTCAGGCGCGCATTTTCTAATAACAAGGCCCCCAAATTGAGTTGTCACATGAATTCGGATACTGCCTCCAAGCAGATGTTAGGGTGAAAGACCTTGGTGTTTTTTTGTATGTGGTGTCCAGGCTTCCAACCTGTCCGAACAGCCAGGTACATTCGGGTGTGTTTATACACCTGAAGGCACACCTGTATCCAGGTATAACTGCAATGCCCATTGAATTAAAACAGTGTATACATACAATGAATGTTCGGAACTCCATTTATACATGAATAATTAATTACAAGTGGTCATCAGCTGAAAGCAAAATGAGGTTCAGGCATATTAGAAGACTTTTAACTACATTAACAAAGATAGAAAATGCTGTGTCGAGAATGAAGCTTATTCTGATTTATCTAACTAACATAAAATTAGCCTTGTTATATTCCTAAACAGCTGCCATAACCGTTCCTTCATATCAGGATCGACCGTATGTTCATGTTGTATCATTTGAGTCCAGACCTTCATGACCGGGGGGGTCCTTCATGAAATAAGCAGGTGAATAGTTGAGGAATGTGAATACAGTCTCTAAGCAGATGTTGGAATGATGAAATCTTTTATCAATGGCCGGATTTTAACCTTTCGTGACAGTCACTCTTGTAAAAACAAATCTGTTAGCACACCTGTATCCAGGTATATGTCCATTGAACACAAGGATTGTAGACATGAAATAAATGTTCATAACTTAATCCAGAGATTTCTTAATGTCGGACTCTTCAAGCAGATTTTAATGATCCGTGACCGCACTAATTATAAGACAAGGACGAGATAATTACATGTATAATCTTTTGGTCTCATGGGGGGGGGGCTTCTTGGAAAGTCCCCTCTGCTACTAGTATGTACTCCTTAGGCCACACTGACTTAATTTCATGGATGACATCCGCTCAATTATCGATCTTCCCCTGTTCTCAAGAAAAAAAAAACTGTCGCCACATGTCACCCATGTCAATTAGAATGTTAAACTTACCAGGGGACCTGCTCTCCAGGGTAAGGGTAGCAGGGTCACGACTCCGGCTGTTTTTGACGTGTTTTAGGCGTTTTTATCCGGCTTTCTATTTGACACGATGAAAACCGTACAAAATTCGTACGGTTTTCCTAGTGTCTCGAGGCCAAAAGAACCACCGTGTAAAAAGTACAAATGAGACATCCCGTTAAAAATGCCTCAATACACGTCCAAGACAGCTGGAGTCGAACCTCTGATTGGAAAGTATTAATGCCAGGGCACTCGGCAGGGCATGGCGCCACGGCGTCCTCTTTTTTTTTCCTCTTTATACAAGAACGGGGATCATTGTGATCATGAAATGGCGACGATTGTCTCTTACATTTACTCTTACACCTACTCTTACCTGAGATAAGCATATGACGAGTAAAGACTGGGAAAAAAATGGACCGGATGTTTAAGTCATGTGGTTCAGGACAATTCTTGTTGGATTTTAAAAATGTTTTGCTCTCGCGCATTAGTTTTTGCGTGTCCAGGGGATTGGGCCCTAAGGCTACTTTTGTGGTCGGACGAGTTTTGTTGCATTCTCCTATAAACTCACCCTGAGTCCGGGTGTGAATGTACCTCATTTCAATCCAGACTTTCTCTTGGGTGGTTTAATTCTTGATCCCCGCAAAAAAAGCTTAAAGGTATGTGCACTTAACACTTTTTTTATATAGTCGAGTGTAAAACACACAATTCAGAAGAATTGCGCGGATCTGAGCTTGCAAAAGTTCCAACGTTTTGTACATTATTCGCTTCTGTAATTAATGTCTAATCTCGGTACGGTCATTCGTTTTGCTTTTTTTAACTTTCGTGTCAACGCTACTTGGTGGCGTCAACAAAAGTTCTGCAAACTTGCGTGCACAGCTGTCTAGTGCGACGGTATTTCTGTTTCGATGAAGATTTTTATCATCCTGGTCTTTATGCCTGTCAGTCGACAATTTTCACATCAAAACAGTACTCCTTCATCGCCAGCAAAACTTGGATCAGCTTACGTTATTCGTCTCTGTCCTCGATAGCTTTCGTTAAGCCCCGGTCACATATATCTTGCGATGTACCTACGATAGCTAACCCCGTTAAAAGCACGATGGCCGCGGTATTGTCATAGGAGCTTCATCTGATGTTCAATTTTTTTCCTGCGGCGTATGATTTTCACTTGTTTCTCTTCTGAATGGCCACCTGAACGCTTTTATGCTTCTTTGACTTCTGGCGAACACCTGTTTGCACACCTGTATCCAGGTAGTGGTATAACTGCAATGTCCATTGAACACAAACATTACAAATGTAGACATGAAATAAATGTTAAGAACTCCACGCCGCTGGGATTTGTTAATGTTCAATTCTTCAAGCAGATTTTTAATGATCCGTGGCCGCACTAATTATAGGGTAAGGACGAGATAATTACATGTAGACGTCACTTCTTTTATGTAATGACGGAGGGGATGCTTTCTCAGAAAGACCCGGTGGTGTGCATTTAAAGCCAGACTTTTCTTTTGACTTGGTGTTTCAACTAAACAAACGGTATGAATTTTGTTTTGTTTCGTGTTGTTGCTACGTGGTGGCGTCAACAAAAGTTTTGCAAACTTGCGTGCGCCTCTGTACAGTGACAGTGTTTTAATGAAGATTCTTATTATCCTGCTGAACAACCAGATACAACTTGGTCTTTATGTCAGTCGACAAGTTTCACATCAAAACGGTCGTCCTTCACAACATCGTCAGCAAAACGTGGGTCAGCTTCTGCCACTCGTCCCAATCCTCCGTTAGCTTTCGTTAAGCCCTGGTTATATAAATCGTGCGGTGCACCTACGATAAGCTTACCTCGTAAAGCTAAGGGCACAACTCGCTGTGCGTGCAAATACGTGCTGTCTACGTGGGCAATCTATTGGGATCCGTAAGTGGTAAGTACCGCCTCCGTACGAACTCGTAGGGAATCCAACGGATTTTGGAGCACGCAGACTTTACGTGCAGGCAAAACTTTGTGTGCCATCGGGGCCTCCCATAAAAACGTACGGACAAATTGCACGTACGGCGGGTTGTGCCCTTAGCTTAAATCGCATGATGACCGCGGTGAATAGTTGGTATGTCGAGGGAGCGTCCTGCGAAGTTCAAAAGTTTTCAAGCGTCGTACGATGTTTCACTTGTGTCTCTTCTGAATAGCCACTTAACTGCTTTTATGCTTTAACCGACCAAATGTGGACATAGCTTGTCATCGCTTGTGTTGGTATTAAACGTTTTGCGTTGCATGTGGCGTAGTTGGTACATGTAGAGCGTTCGACTCGGGATCTAGAGGTTCCGAGTTCGATACCCGCCGTGCCCCCGACGTTGTGCCCTTGGGAAAGGCACTTTACACGACCTTCCTCACTTCATCTAGGTGTAAAAGTGGGTACCTGACTTTGATCGGGGAGGTAAAAGAACTTACCTTCTGTCTGTACTGTGACACTGTTAATGTCAGTTGCTAAAACTTGAGTGCAGCGCCACATTGTCATCGTCTGTCTATAAGCAAAATACAAAAAAAGGTGACGGAGAGGTTAACAAAGAAACAGTTTATCATTCTCAATCGCTCATGAAAGACAGTGTGTGCTATTCGAAACTTCTGGCTCTTTGGAGAATTTATAAAGGTTACCTGATTCATTTTTTTTGTATTCATTTTGTTTGGTATGTACATGATACTCACGTATAGTACTTGGTAGACAACAGAGTAAATGCGGTGCGAGCAAAATATATACTGTTTGTCTTTCTTCCCACGGGTTAAACTTTTTACCAAAAGGAATCTGCCTATGTGGTATAGGAGAATTATTCTATCTCAGTGTATTTGCCTAGCGCCTTTGGGATGCTGAGTTGGTGTCCATTTCTGGTACTTCTACCAAAGATCGTAGATCTGCGCTTTGGTAACCAGTGTTCAAATTCAGAGTTCAGGAGAGATCTGGCAAACTTCATACCCGCAGTCTTTCACGCCTTTCAGCTAGAGTGGTAAGGCTCTGGTGTGCTAGTGTATCTGTACAAATGCATATCCAGGGTATTGGCACTGTCATGTTGATTTTGAACCCTTTCCACTTAACTTGGTCACCTTATTGCTATGGGTGGAGGTGGGCTGGAGTAGACGGTGTATATATAGTAGACGGCGTATATATTCTGTGTAGATCACCAAGGTGATTATGATAGATTGAACTTTCTGAGACGCGTGAGAAGGAATAGTTTTCTTGCTGCTTGCCGAAAACTTGGAATCATTTAGGAGCATGTGGTTCGTCCTCCTTGTCCAAGACATGGTTCGAGTCGCTTTGCAGACGAGAGGGGATGTAGCTACTTCTTGTTTCCAAGCACTTAATGTCATCTACATTGTTGAAATACAAGGCTGTCAGCTTTGCTTGTAGCAGCGTTAATTAGAACAGAGAAAAAGACGGGGCCAAGTAGAGTGCACTGCGTATGAGCCGATCGTCTGCCATTCGGAAAGTGATCGTTTGTATCGGACTCGATGGTTCCTTGCAGTCAGGAAATCACAGACCCATGATGATGTTTCAGCCTCTTGATGGGCGATACTAAAGTAGGCGATCTAAGGGTCTAAGTATACCAGTATGGTGAGCTTTCATGTTCTAGATATAGATACTCATCTTCGCCGAAAAACTACTGAATTTCTATCACTCAACTCTTTGTATGTGTGTGTGGCTGTGTGTGCGCGCGTGTGTGAAGAAAAAAAAGATCTATTCTAGATCCAGAGACGCTCTCATTAATCCCGGACTTCAGGCGCGCATTTTCTAATAACAAGGCACCCTTTCCACAAGACGGCGATCGCGATGCGCTCTCACTGCGATCTAAATGTGATATGTGTAACCTTTGATTTCATACCGGGTATGTCAGATACCATGCATGTAAAAGTGTGACTGAGAGGACAGCAAAACACACAACGTATAAAAGGCTTTGTTTCTTTTCTATACAATTCGTTGAGCGATGTGTCAAATTTAGGTCACAGAGAGAGAGATAAAATGCGGCGAGAGTGCCGTCCTAGTGGAAAGGGGCTATTAACGATCCTCCTATCGCCTTGGGATATAACAGTGTTACAGATACAGGACACATCTTCTGTCTTTTCCGTTGTTGTTCAACCACTTCTGCAAATGCCAATCCCCTCCTCTCTCTTATTGGTTGATCCACTAATTGGCATGCCATCATTGGTTGAAGTTATGATATTAGTTTTGATGGATAGCCAGGTCAGTCTTTTCGCGGCGATATTTTTGTTGTACGGGTGTGCCACAAGTTGCTCTGCAGTTTCTTTGAGACACCTGCCCGGCAGTTCACAAAAAAAAAACGGTATGTAAACAGTTTTCAAACATTGGCATTTGACTTTAAAGTTACACATGTACATCATGCAAAGTTCTATGGCTGTATATAAGATAGATGTTCGAGTAGCCATGTGGTTTAACACAATTTTTGTTGGATTATTTCTAATGTTTTGCCCGCGCGCACTAGTTTGGGGGTCTTCTGAAGATGTCATCCATAAAATTAAGGCAGTGTGACGTTACCAGCACAATGGCCGGATTTTAACCTTTCGTGACAGCCGTGACACAAACACATCTGTAGGCACACCTGTATCCAGGTATAACTGCAATGTCCATTGAACACAAACATTGTAGACATGAAATAAATGTTCATAACTCCATCCTGGGATTTATTAATGTTGGACTCTTCAAGCAGATTTTAATGGTCCGTGACCGCACTAATTGTAAGATAAAGACGAGATAATTACATGTAGAAGTTACATCTTCAAATGACTGGTTACCTATATATATACTTATAAGATGGCGCAAAATACTAATGACCATTCTGGTTTACCAAAAGGAATCTGCCTATGTGGTATAGGAGAATTATTCTATCTCAGTGTGTTTGCCTAGCGCCTTTGGGATGACGAGTTGGTGTCCATTTCTGGTACTTCTACCAAAGATCGTAGATCTGCGCTTTGGTAACCAGTGTTCAAATTCAGAGTTCAGGAGAGATCTGGCAAACTTCAGACCCGCAGTCTTTCACGCCTTTCAGCTAGAGTGGT
Source organism: Branchiostoma floridae (assembly GCF_000003815.2). Classification (NCBI taxonomy): domain Eukaryota; kingdom Metazoa; phylum Chordata; class Leptocardii; order Amphioxiformes; family Branchiostomatidae; genus Branchiostoma; species Branchiostoma floridae. The sequence goes on along the minus strand of NC_049989.1, from coordinate 23,409,579 downwards.
AAGGCTCTGGTGTGCAAGTGCATCTGTACAAATGCATATCCAGGGTATTGGCACTGTCATGTTGATTTTGAACCCTTTCCACTTAACTTGGTCACCTTATTGCTATGGGTCGAGGTGGGCTGGAGTAGACGGTGTATATATAGTAGACGGTGTATATATTCTGTGTAGATCACCAAGGTGATCATGATAGACTGAACTTTCTGAGACACGTGAGAAGGAATAGTTTTCTTGCTGCTTGCCGAAAACTTGGAATCATTTAGGAGCATGTGGTTCGTCCTCCTTGTCCAAGACATGGTTCGAGTCGCTTTGCAGACGAGAGGGGATGTAGCTACTTCTTGTTTCCAAGCACTCAGACCCATGTTTGGCAACGTAGCTATCAGTGTTGTAATTGACTCAGTCGACTCTTTTGAAAAGTCCGTGGCCATAATGTTACTGGGGGTTGAAGTTATCAGCATAGTTTGATTTGGGACAGGCAAAATGTTGCTTCTTTCAATTGGTTGTGGACTGTCAAAGAGGCATTAAGTATGTGGCAAAAGGGTATGCTATAGAGGTGACCATGCAAAATATATGCGCCTACCATCACGTATAATGTATGTTACACAAAGTATCTAATTATTTCTGGGTGAGGCCGAGGACTAATTGATCACCCCTCGTATTTAGGCAGGTTTGACTGTACTTCGGCATAAGTCAAAGGCTTATCTTTTTCAGTAAAGGCATCTGATGCTGGGGCGAAGATATTTTCTGCATAGCTGGAACCATGACAAGTGACACTCCTTTGTGTTGAATTTTGTATGTACGTACTTTGATGTCCATAAATCACCTGCTTGTTCCTCAAGGGCCATTTCAAATCCAACACAAAGGAGTGTCTCTTATCATTACTCCAGCTATGCAGAAAATGTTTTCGCCCCAGGTGATGCCTTTACTGAGAAAGCCTCTCAAGAATAAACAAAGATTCAAAGATATAAACTTGTAAAATGCAATAACATGGAGAGCTACTAAGATTTACAAAATTCATCATCATCTGTCGTCCCTGCCGGGCGGGGTAAGGCGTTGCACAATATCTCTCCACAGCGCTCGGTCGTTCATAACTGCTCCAAAGTCCTCAGTGTCAATCCTAGTGTCTCTGGAGATGGTTGCTGGGTAAGTGAGCTTTCTGGAGTAGGTCTTTCCCCTCGGCCTCCATAGGTCTAGTGAAGAGATCACTTCTTCACTTGCGCGATGACAGTGACCAGCAAACTGGACTCGCCTCTGCCTGAGGCTGTGGGATACTCGGGGAAGATTACCGTAGATGGTCTTGATGGATGCATGTTCTTTCCAGCTGATGTTCTTTGCTCTTTGCAGAAGTGAGGTGTATGTTCCATTAAGTCTCTTCTCTAGATGTGTGGTCAATGTTCAAGTTTCGGAGCCATAGAGAAATACTGGTTCAACAATGGTGCGAAAAACTTGTATCTTAAGTTTGTCACAGATATTAGAGAGCCAGATTAAAAAAAAAATATGGACAATTGAGCTGCGACCTGAGGTGTGCGGGTCAACTTGCTTTGATGACAGTCAAACACCCACTTCTTTCTGCTTGAAGTACGAAGGGAATCATTATAAAAGATTTTGACAATGTTAAACCGTTAAGGTAATTCATTGCATGGGGAACTCGACCACACAAGTCTGATCACAACCCTTGGTTTTCTCGCCACTTACCTACTGGTTTTCTAAATGACGTTGCCTGGAAAGTAATAACTGCAGCGATTTGAATTCTGGAGGATATTGATAAAAGGCTTTATACTACGACATCTTGTGCCTCGAAATTTGTGCTTATCATTTCTGGGTGAGACTGGAACTTATTGATCTCCCCTCGTAACAACTCTTCAATCCACCTGGCCATTGAGCCACACTGATTTGATTTCATTGCTTATGTGCGTGCCGGCTTGTCACAAACGTAACTAGCCTGTGTTTACACAATCTGTCGCTGGCTGGGGTAATACTATAGGGCCAGCCGCTATAGGAACGTGATTTTAGTCAGGCTAGTCACAAACTTCGTTGCGTACTACCGCGAAACGCTTTAATTTTGTCGAAACAGAGAAGTAGATACGGACATCCCCTCCACATATGGAAACAATACGTACTTCACGGCTGAGGTAACAAAGTATTTCTTATATCGGAATGTTTCCATACTTCGAGTCAATGGAGAAAACCAACGCTTTTATTCTTTCATCAAAAAGAAACGATGCATTTAAAAACCCTAACATGAAAACTCATTGACAAAAGCTGTTCAGAAAATGCAGCCTTGGCGTCAATAGCTAACAGCTAGTTGGGCAAGCTTGACTGTATACGTATGTACAGCCGAACGAAAGATAAATAAAACGAGTAAGGACATTTAGCAACTAGACATGAAAAAAAAACCGTGTTGTACTTTATTCGTGAACGTTAAATGAGCAATAGGTCATCTGACCAATCATTTCATGTCTTATACCATACATCTGCCTCCCGAATGGCCCTTAACCATTGTCGGGAGTCCATGTTCGGCGATGTGTAAACGGAGCTTTAATGATAGTCTGAATCAACCGTGTTTTCAAAACAAGAATACAGTACACGTTTTGGAAACATTAACGGCCAGAGATATGGAATGCGACAATTTTAAGGGCGCCAATTTTTCCTTCTTTCTCTCTTCTTTGGTTGTGGCCTGAAAAGTGTGATTTCATCATGTAAGAATGTTGAAACTCGTTTGTCAATGGTACAGGAGTGATAACATCAGATTCGTGCCGACCTACTTTCACCAGTAATTACTGAGATGTTTGTTCTTGCCGCCTATAGCTAGCAACAATGTGGCTGGCCATGGTATAGATATGGTCCACCCTTCTTGACCCTTGCCCTTTTGACACAAAGGAGTGTCATTGTTCATAAATCCAGTCGCGCAGAAGATGTCCTAGCCCCCGGACCCTTACAAGGCACTTCTTCACTCATGATTTAGCTTCTCAGGAAAGATTCAAACGAGCAAAGATGTAAAAAAAACACGTTTTGCTCCTGTATCATGGACAGATGTTAGGATCCGAATATATTCTTTTGCTTACCAATACGCAAAACACGTTCCATTCATAGCACGTACAGTCAAACCTGACAAAAAACACGCAAATACGCACACCATCTGTTCTACAAAAAACTTTGTTGAGGAAGACGTTGGCCTCCAAGACAGAGACGTCCTGTCTGTCATGAGCGACAGAGTCGTCTGGAGGAACTTTATAGTGTCACCTGATGGACGACTGAAAAAGAATGAGCCTTTTTTGTGCACGTTAAATGAACAATAAGTAATCTGACCAATCGTCCCAGTGGCGTATCCAATCAATCAAAACACCTGCCTGATCCCCGTCTGTCATCTCAACACAAAAGAGCATACAATTAACTCTTCGCCCCAGGTAACGCGTTTACTTGGAAAGCCTACGCCATTTCAAAATTACCAGATAGCAGCTTTCTATCGCATCCTCCACAAGCCCTCTAACAGGGGGAAGTTCCACGCTCAGAACTATTTTCCTAAACAACATCGCTATGGAATAAGTTTCCACGGACTTGCTCCCCCATGGAGTACAATCTGAAACTGGTTAAGTCAAGGGTTAACAGACATCTTTCTTCACAATACAGTATTGTAACCCAAAACGCACGCACGCACGCACACACACACACACAAACACATACACACACACGCACATACACACACACACGCACACACATACACACATGCACACACACGCGCGCGCAAACACAGACACACGCAAGCGCACGCAAACACAGAGACACACTCGTACGCACGCACACACGCGCACACACACATACAAACGCACGCACGCACACACACACATACAAACGCACACACACACACTCACATACACGCGCATGCACACACACACAAACACATACAAACGCACGCACACACACACTCACATACACGCGCATGCACACACACACACACACACACAAACACAGACACACACAAACTCACGCACACATACACACACACACACGCACGCACACATACTAACACACACACATGCACACACACACGCGCAAACACAGACACAGACACACGCACGCATGCACACACACGCACACACACACGCAAACACACAGACACACGCGCACACACGCGCACACACACATACAAACGCACACACACACACACAAACACAGACACACACGAACTCACACACACATACACACACACACGCACACACACACACGTAGACACGCACACACATACACACACACTTGCACGCACACACACACACATACGCACGCACACACACACAGACACATGCACGCACACCACATACGCACGCACGCACACACAGACACACGCACACCACATACGCACGCACGCACGCACACACTCACTTCAGATGTCTAGACTAGTTGTCTCCATATCTATGACCAACGCTGCAATTAGTTGATGTAGGTCTATACCGCTGTCAGCTTCAAACTGTTCAATGTATGTCTTGCACGGTCGTCCACGCCTTCTGTTTCCATGATTATTGTTCCAAAATAAAAGTTTGTTTTCATTACTACCTCGTCTTCTTTTCTCCAACTAGTAACTGATTATGAAATTTCTATTAGTGAAAAGGGTTTTTTGAGGCGGCGCTACCGTAACCGACCATGTTCAGCGCCAAAGCCGCGAGTCCTTGCACGGGAGATCCTAATACCCCTGTCACATTTAGCGAAAATCGATCGGACGACGATTCTGCAGCAATCGCCCGAGCCTCGCTTATAGTATATTTATTGCACAACAATTGCACAAGGTACAAAGTATGGCTTATATGTGACAGGACGGTTTTCATGTGAAAAATATGCGCAACCCTCTGTAGATCTAAAATATGGCCGATTTTCCATCGATACGCCCGAAGATCGTGGATAATGTGACAGGGGTATTAGAAATTTTGAAATCTGGACCCTCTGAAATTCGCTAGTACAGCTAGGACTAGTAGTAGTAGGAGACAGAGAAGCGTGCTCGCTCGGTGATGCTCGCTACTGAATGACGGGCGATACCAATGAGCGAGCAGGCAGGGGGTTAATATCATATCCAATTACATAGGATGTCCTTGCATTTTGTTTGGCCATCCTTTCACAATTTCCTGTATTTTCAGGGACAAATTTTGCCGGTAGACTCGGTTTGATCAAATTTCCATCAGTGAAAATATACACAAGGGTTTCAGCTTGATTTTTGGGTGTTTCAGCTTATCTTACGGTGGCCCGAGCGACGTTAGGGCGACGTCCACACGACCTATTTTTGTTGGGGCGACCGCCCCCACTGTGCCGCCGCCAGTGAAAGAACCCCCAAAGTCTTTTTCAATCCGCTTCTTGATATGTTTGTTATCTCTGGCTATGGATTGTGGGATTCAGAGAACAAACTAATGATCACTGAGGCTAAAAGGGGCAAGAGAGGGACGCTGATACAAACAGGTCTTTCATGTTGGTCAAAGACTCAAAGCCAGGTCGAATATGGCATTCGCTCTGGTTGTCGATTTGCCACTTGTGACAAGAGGCCATCAGAAAATGTCTCCGAGCGAAAAACTCTTGTTGTCACAGCCGTTAAAACATATAAGTATATAGTTCTTCTTTCAGTTTTGTTACAGGCGGGGACTGGTTGTTTCCAGAAGAAGTAGTAGACATAGAAGTCATTGAATGTACACCGGGGGCTGCCGCTGGAGGCCAATACTGTTGGCTGTCAGTGGGGAATTGCCATAAATTCACGAAGGCGCCTGTGGAGTATCCTTAAAATCTCGCCCAGATGTCCCCATCCACCCTGCGCAGCCAATAGAAGTACTTTCGTCCGAAAAAGTGAAGCTTTGACTTTTTGAAAGATGTGGAAAGATAAGAACATGTGTTTATGCTCCAAACGCAATCTCCTGCGCTGCCTAGCTCTGTAAATTTATCTAGATATGGTTGTGAAACCTGGGCACTTACATCTGATCTTTCAGTTTAATAAAATATTAGCTACAGGAAAACTCTGGGCATCATATATCAAGATCGCGTTAACAATGAGGAAATCCGCAACACAGTAGTTGAATCTACCGGACCACACGACAAACTCTTTACAACTGTAATGAAGCGCAAGCTGAGATGGTTTGGTCATGTGGCAATATCTCCAGGACCTGCAAAAGCTGTACTTAAAAGTGACAGAGGACGTCTGAAAAGGGGAAGACATTTTTGGTTGGGAAGACAACAGAATAGAATGTACCAGACTAGGCCTACCTGAAGCTATGATATAGTAGTAAGGTGGATGAGGATGGTGGATCGACTATTCATGGACAAGTGCAATGTTTAGCCAGGTCCATCGCTTCATGTTTTGTGCTCACTAATTTATTTCAGTACCATCACCACCACCGGCCACAGTATTGCGTGCACTTAGAAGCAGTAGTGACAGTGGTTGTGTTGGTTTCTGGCCGAATGGCATAATCAAAAAAGCTGTTGAGTACACTTCGAGTCCCTTACGACTTTTCGTGGTAGTGCAACAGAACCAAATTTTTTTCTTTCTATTTCCTGATCAAAGTATGTTATGGTCACGATGATTTTGCTTGTGAAAAGTGTAATTTTTACACCTTGTTTTGCTACAGGTGAGCGAAATGGATCGCCGTCGGGTCGGTCTGACCCTCGTGCTGTTGTTACTGGCGGACTCGGCAAATGGCCAAGGTAGGGACGTGGTGTCAGTTCATAGTCATTCACTGTAAGTTGTCACAAACAGTGATCTAGGCCCTTAGGCGTATCCCCACTATGGCCAGTTAACAGTAATCTGCAGTATCAAAGCTGGCAGAGGAGTAAAGCCGGCCAAAGGGAGTCAAACGGGCACCGGGTCGCGTACCCACTCCTTGACCAGCTCACTCCTCTGTCAGCTTTTGATACTATCTTGTGCTACAGCAGGATCTGCTTGGAGATTAACATTGAAGACCATTCATGCCATTTATCGCCTTCTCTGACACTCAAGCATGTGGAGGTATGCTGACGGCTCCTGGTACTGCGACATCACCAAACTACCCAAATGACTACAACACCGATGAGACTTGTGAGTGGACGATCAACGTGCCAGAAGGAAGCCTAGTTCTTCTCACGTTTGACAGCTTTGAGACTGACGATGACTATGATTTCCTATACATTTACAATGGAGGCAGTGACACTGCTCCACTACTGCAGAGGTAATAATGGCCTGAATGGCCCAAAAGTTTTCTTTCATTACTTAATTTTGGATGATGCAGAGAGTGAGCTCTCGTGTAAATTGCTAGCTACAGAATTCAAATCTTCAATATTTTCTGGTAATATTTAACAAAGACAATAATAACTTATTTTGATATCCAGCTTTTCAGGTGACACCATACCAGGCCCCATCACCGGTACAACTAATCAGATGTTCCTGAGGTTTACATCTGACGGCTCTGGAACGTATCCGGGGTTCCAGTTCTCCTACACAGCCACAGGTATTAAAGATGTATCAATACAAGGATTGGGCTTGATTTGTAACCTCCACCAATAGTTAAGTTAACGTGTTTTTGTAGCCATGATCGGTCTGCACCCCCTGCGTGACGCGAACAGATGTGGCGTCGATGGTGGTCTTGTTTACGGAATCCGCATTGTTCTCCATCTTGTCGACGGGATCTTCCCCATTGTTCTTCATCTTGTCGACGGCTTGTTTCGCAGGCTGGTCTCCTGCTAACTCTTAGTTCCAGAGCTTTGACCTCTTCTTGTAGTTTCTTTAACTCCAGTGCCCGGTGTAACTCCTCCCGCCGCCTGAGTAGAGCCGCCATCTGCGGGTCAGGCGGGGAAGGTGTCGTCTTCTTAGGTAACCGCGCGTCTTTTTCCTGATCGTCCTGATCGCTGACCTCCGATTCCGAAACGTTGCCCAGGCCCTCGCAGTGCCGAGTGGCTGTTCCTTTGGGGTGTAGGTTTGACGGTTCACCACAACCTGGGCACTTTTTCGTCCTGGGTTTTCTCGGTGGCATCTTGCAATCTTGAACAACGAGAGCTAGAAGAAACTTGACTTCTCTCTAGAAAAGCTGGGGGCAACTGCTCTCCTATTGGTGGGGGTCGGAGGTCAGCTAATTAAATGCTTTGACCCCTGTGGCCCAAACCACCCCATTTATTTGAGACTTTGTTGAGAAAATCCATTAGTGGTGTGCCCAAAACGGACACGCTCGGCGCCGTGTATAATGACGAAGACTTGACCATTGATCATTACGAAGCGAGATCGTGGACAGTACTATTCGTGGGTGTTGGGCACATTTAGAATGGAAATGTCCCGTTTCAAGTGATGCCGCAAACATGTAACATTGACCAGACGACGTTAAACTTTGAGAATCATGTACATGTAACCACCAAGAAATAACGAGGGTGAGGCATGCGATGCAAAGAAGGCATCCGATTAAAACTCAAATGACTTTTGATAACTAACACCATGTGGCAATCCCGGTTATACTGATGAAAGATATAGAATGCGGATTTTGACCGATCCGGTCTTTATGCTATATTGAAGTCTGTTGATGCCATTTATCCCCTTCTCAGACACTCAAGTATGTGGAGGTATCCTGTCGGCTCCCCCTGGAGGTACTGTGACGTCACCGAACTACCCCAGTAACTACCCCAACTCTGCGATTTGTCTCTGGACGATCACCGTGCCAGAAGGAAGCCTAGTTCTTCTCACGTTTCACAGCTTTGAGACTGACGAAGACTATGATTTCCTATACATATACGATGGAGGCAGTGACAGTGCTCTACTACTGAATAGGTAATATTGGCCTGAATGGCCCAAAAGTTTTCTTTCATTACATAATTTAGGATGATGCAGAGAGTGAGCTCTCGTGTAAATTGCTAGCTACAGAATTCAAATCTTCAATATTTTCTGGTAATATTTAACAAAGACAATAATGATTTATTTTGATATCCAGCTTTACAGGTGCCACCATACCAGACCCCCTCACCAGTATAACTAATCAGATGCTCCTGCTTTTTACATCTGACGGTGATGATACGTATCCGGGGTTCCAGGCCTCCTACACAGCCGCAGGTAAGATCTGGATTACAAGGAAGGTCCTTGACAGATCACCCAGAACATTCTAAACTCAGCACAAAAATTTTCACATATCAACTTCGGTTGATCATATTTCTGATGTTTCTGCATCGATTTTAACGTATTATATATCAAGTGAAAGCTTGTGTGGTTCCCTTTCCTATGGTATCAAACACATTATGATTGTAAACTGTTCAAATTGTTTGCTTTAGTAACAGTGCCTTTCATTGATAAGTCCTGTTTATTCAACTTGTCACAAGTCCAATACAAACGGATGAAGATGAGCTGAATGGAGTGTTTAACTTTTAATTAGTAGGGAAATTTCGGCACGTTATTTTTGTGACCCCCTGTATGCAAGCAGGCCTGGTGCTCGTTCCATGAATTCACAAATAATAGAATAATCTACTCAGATGCACCAAAAAGAAAGTTGGATGTTCTGTATACCATAGGTTATGTGTAAAAAGGATTGATTGAATCATTGTCACCGGCCTGCGGCCATAACAACCGGACGATACAGGGTTGAGCAGAAGTAGGGAAATTTGGGCACTTTTTTTTGGTGTCCCACTCATGTACGCAGGCCTCGTGCCCGTGTCATAAGTTTACAATCATAATGTGTTTGATACCATAAGAAAGGGAAACACACAAGCTTTCAGTTGATATATCAAACAAAGAATTATTATTAGTATTTTTTTGCGAGCACGGATGTCATCCATATAATCAAATCAACATGGTCTAAGTGTGGACGACTTCAACCGGGTTCAAAATACATTTTTCTGCTTCCTTGTACTGATGGAAAATGGAAACAGGGAAAAACATTACTTGGAGCAAAAAAAACGGGGTTCCAGGCCTCCTACACAGCCACAGGTTTTAAAGATGTATCAATACAAGGATTGGGCTTGATTTGTAACCTCCACCAATAGTTAAGTTAACGTGTTTTTGTAGCATTTATTTGAGACTTTGTTGAGAAAATCCATTAGTGGTGTGTCCGAAACGGACACTCTCGGCGCCGTGTATAATGACGAAGACTTGTACATTGATCATTAGGAAGCAAGATCGTGTACTGTTCGTGGGTGTTAGGCACATTTAAATGAAAATTTCACGGGGTCTTTCCCGTTTCAAGTGACGCCGCAAACGTGTAACATTGACCAGACGACGTTAAAAACTTTGAGAATCATGTAACCACCAAGATATAATGAGGGCGAGGCATGCGATGCAAAGAAAGTTGAATCCGATTAAAACTCAAATGACTTTTGATAACTAACACCCTGTGGCAATCCCGGTTATAGTGATGAAAGATATAGAACACGGATTTTGACCGATCCGGTCTTTATGCTACATGTATATTAAAGTCTGTTGATGCCATTTATCCTCTTCTCAGATACTCCGGTATGTGGAGGTATCCTGTCGGCTCCCCATGGAGGTACTGTGGCCACACCGAACTACTCCGGTAACTACCCCAACTATGCGACTTGTCACTGGACGATCACCGTGCCAGAAGGAAGCATCGTTCTTCTCACGTTTGACAGCTTCGAGACTGACTCTGACAGTGATTTCCTATACATATACGATGGAGGCAGATACAGTCGTCTACGACCGTGGAGGTAATGGCCCCAACAGTTTTCTATAACAGTAGGGAAATTTGGATGATACAGAGAGTGAGTTCTGTGTAAACACGTCTTCGGAGACCTCATATCTCCATGAAATAGTCTGATTAAGTAAATGATTTCCACATTTACATAATCTATGCTTGGTTATGTAGACATTTAGATAACTTACACCGGTCACAATGTTGCTGTGCAATTATTTACCATTTAGAAGAATTATAGCACTTTATATATCAATTATGCAAATTAGGGACATATTTGCATAATTGATATCTGTCAATGTCCCACCAGCCACAAACTACATTTGTATATGACAGGTATTTGAGTCTTACAATCATATGGAAAAAACTACAAATACAGATTGCCCTCATTGATTATGCAAATTAAGTATCAGTTTGCATAATTTGCACTTGATTATGTGCATCTCTATCTAAGCTACCTACATACCAAATATCATCTAAATTTGTCGTTCCCTTGTCCAGTTATCCTCCTTAGAAGATTTTGAGAAAAACGTGCCTTTTTTCCAGAGCAACCTGCTAGGGGACCCAAACATACACGACATATTTCTTACATCATCAGCTATCTGCCACCAAAAAGTCAAGACCATAGCACATCCAGGTCAAAAGATACAAAAAACAGAATTTCTGCTGCAGTACCAAGATCACATACCAGGTGGCCCAGAATTAACCTGGACCTTCGTCTTTCCAACACCTACCCACATACAAAATATCATGGCAATCCATCCAGAGGTTCTTGAGTTATGTTGACCTCAAATATCCGGAAACACAAACACACAGACACACACTCTGACACACGCACACAGACAGACACACCCAAAACTACATCTCCGTTTTTCATGGAGATAATTACTGGCTTCAGAATAAATATCTTTCATTGTCTTGGTAACATAAAACATAGGCAATAATAATCATTTTGATTTCCAGCTTCTCTGGTGAAAAGAAATTCATACCAGACCCCATCATCAGCACATCTAATCAGATGCTCCTGCTTTTTACATCTGACTATTATGATACGTATCCGGGGTTCCAGGCCTCCTACACAGCCGCAGGTAAGATCTGGATTACACAAACCCTAGAGCAAACCCTAGCCAAAAAAAGCCAGTGGGAATGGCCCCTGCAACAATATGTAAATGTGTTATAGTATGATAGTATTGCATATGTCTAGATGACTGAGTAAAGGTACGACTAGTGTGTAAAATGGTAAGGTAAAAAATGCTAGTTCAAATATTCTATAATGATCGACTTTAGTTCTGTATATTTAGTCGTATGTTCTATAGTGATTAGGTGATTATCTTTGAATGTTCTGTACTTTAGATTTATGACTTGTGAATAAAAGGTGAAAAAAAAAAGAAAAAAAAGAAAGAAGGGCCTAGGGCCCATTCTGGAATTACACCTTACATTCGGGACCTACATGGCTTGCACTTAGCGAAAAAAACAGGCGTGCTAGTGGCTTTATACCGTTTTTTAACAAACAAAGAAAGAAACAAGCAAGCTTTCAACTCATTTGATAAAGAGACGATTCTGTTATAAAACCAGTGATATTACTTTCTGAACAACCCCAGTAAGATAAGAAAATAAACACTGATGAATGGAAAAAAAAAAAAAAAGATCAACTTCGGTTGATCATATTTCTGATGTTTCTGCATCGATTTTAACGTATTATATATCAAGTGAAAGCTTGTGTGGTTCCCTTTCCTATGGTATCAAACACATTATGATTGTAAACTGTTCAAATTGTTTGCTTTAGTAACAGTGCCTTTCATTGATAAGTCCTGTTTATTCAACTTGTCACAAGTCCAATACAAACGGATGAAGATGAGCTGAATGGAGTGTTTAACTTTTAATTAGTAGGGAAATTTCGGCACGTTATTTTTGTGACTCCCTGTATGCAAGCAGGCCTGGTGCTCGTTCCATGAATTCACAAATAATAGAATAATCTACTCAGATGCACCAAAAAGAAAGTTGGATGTTCTGTATACCATAGGTTATGTGTAAAAAGGATTGATTGAATCATTGTCACCGGCCTGCGGCCATAACAACCGGACGATACAGGGTTGAGCAGAAGCAGGTAAATTTGGGCACTTTTTTTTGGTGTCCCACTCATGTACGCAGGCCTTGTGCCCGTGTCATAAGTTTACAATCATAATGTGTTTGATACCATAAGAAAGGGAAACACACAAGCTTTCAATTGATAATTTATCAAACAAAGAATTATTATTAGTATTTTTTTGCGAGCACGGATGTCATCCATATAATCAAATCAACATGGTCTAAGTGTGGACGACTTCAACCGGGTTCAAAATACACTTTTCTGCTTCCTTGTGCTGATGGAAAATGGAAACAGGTTAAAACAGTACTTGGAGCAAAAAAAACAAAAACAATTCTGGTGTGCACAACACAAAAGTAACAAAAAGATCACAATGATTATTATTTGAATACTGCCCAGCCAATGATTTTATCCTTAATCATACTAAACATGCCTTTGGCACTTTTGGCAATTTATAGTGCCTACATAATACGACAGGTCATTTTGTGACAGTTTGCAACGTCCTTTTAATCTATATTTTGTCCGTACAGCTTTTCCTAAATGTGCAAATGTAACCAACAAAAGGGTACGGATGTGTTCTGTAATCATTGTGTGACACCAACAGGCATGGTTGCAAACTACGCTTTTATTACCGATAATAAACATTGCAAAACCCATATCTTATTACTGTAAAATTAATGCAGAAACTTTCCCGGTGGTTTAATGTTCCCGGTTTTTGTGGAGGCCGGTTCACCACAAACTTAAAACCACCGCGAACATTTTCCATGGCAGTAAAGACTTAAAACCACCACGAAAAGTCCTTTTTCCCGCTAACGCGAAATTAAATCACTACGAACTTAAATGCATTTACAGTATGTTCTTAGTCTAATCAATCTTTTGTCCGTGCAGTTGATAGATGTGCTGATGGATCCCACAACTGCGCCCCTCAAGAAACCTGTTACAACACTGCCGACAGTTTCACTTGCGCCGGTAAAACAATATTATTCTTTTAATTTTTTAATATTGCAGATCGATTTTTTTCTTCTTCACATTTTCCAATATCCAGTGCACCCTGACACTTCGTTATTTGACAGTTTTCAATACCCAGTGCAACATGTCAGTTTCCAGTCTTGAGTATAGAATAACAGACCATATTGAGCACATGTATGTCACAGTCAAACTGCTTGTATTCGTTTATTACTCACGTCAGGTCCTGGCGTACCAGCCTGCAATCTGTGATTTTAGGCTCCGGTAGCGCTGGCCAGCGTTATGCCAATAACCCCAGGCTGTTGTTAGAGGGAAACTATCATCCAAACACGTCACTCTGTCTATGGTCCAAAAACAATGTGGCCACTTCTAAGAAATGGATTTATCTTTGTGACAAAATTTCAAGCCCTTTTATAAGAAATGGGTCAATTTACCCGTATACAAATGGTATGACTGTTTGACCCGCCTTCACAAATCAAATTTACATGTATTAGTACTATTAGCAAGTACTTATTGAATGTACGAATGAAGACCATTGTTGCATATTCTTGCCACACTGGGCTAGGTAAGAGTCATAACAAAACATAAAAGATAGAAAATAAACTAACATCAAATGAATTCAACTGATCAAATTTTTGCTAATAGTAGAAATAACGTTATGCTTTTTTGATGGAAAGTTTGTCTAGTTGCATTTAATTTAGGAATAACATTTTTCTACAAGTGTTACAGTATAAAAGAAAGAAATATGGTTCCCACATTGTGCGACGCACCAGGCAAGCCTGTACAGTTATTTCTACCATTGCTATGGCGTCTGCATTCTATTGCAAAAATTCATCCTCCATTCTATTCAAATTACAATATTCACATAATGGTTGTTCCTGACGGTTACGGGTATGTCTTCCAGTTTTGATGATATAGTTTGTTTTCTGAGCTGCTGTGATGTAGCTATTAAAAGTGAACATTCTCCATTACAGCTGGCATTTTCAGGACATCCGAAAACAAGTTGAACACAATTTTCCTTTTCTCACAGTTTGTCAGGATCCGCTGGGGATGCAGTCTGGTGCCATACCCGATGGCAGCATCACTGCGTCTTCCACTTACGACAGTGATACGGTGCCCTATTTGGCACGGTTGTACGGAAGGGGCGGCTGGGAATCCGAGGATAGCAATCTCGGAGACTGGTTACAGGTAGGTACACATTTTGATAGTAAGACTGAAAATATTTTAATCTAGTAACTGTTTTTATTAATTTCTTATTTGGAAAATAATCAATTCCTGTTTGGCAGCATCGCTGAATCTTCGTGGTTTCACATGTTCAACTAGAGTTCGGTGACCTCATACCTCCATGAAAATTTAGAGCTTTTGTAAGTTTCATGCAAATGACTATCATTTACATAATTTATGTATGGCGATGTTCATTATTGACTAACGTACACATGTCACAATTATGAAATTCCCAATATTAGTCATTATGTGGAGTTGCTATTTCTGTATATATTATGCAAATCAGTTGCAGGTAGTTATAATGTTTGATGGATCGAAAAATCTTGTTCTGCTTGTTTGTAGATGCAACTCAATCCAACTAAATGCAACTGAAGGTGATGTTCACATGCTTCTTGCAAAAAACACCTGCAACTCCCAGACTGTTTTTTGGCGCATCTGAACTTGAAGTTGTGCACATGGCCAAGGTCCTGGGTGTAATATTACAAGCAAACTTGAAGTGGACTGCACATGTAGTTTGATTGTGGGCAAAGCTAACTGCCGTGTATACATGATTAGGTGTTTGAAGAAACACGGTCTGAGCTCTAGCGACTTAGTACTTGTGTATACATAGGGTTTGTCCGCCCCACCCTGGACAACAGGACAGATTTTCCATTTTGATGCTTTCATGTTGGCCATCTCTGGAGGCGAACAGTCTTAAATTTCTTTCAAAATCAGCTGGTGTTATTCTACTTACTGTGACCTTAATTCAACATCAGGGAAAGCAGATCCATCCGTCGCAACCCTCAAGTTGGTGCCATATTCGTTATCGATGAAAAGCTAATACATCACGTGATATATATATCTCAAAATAGAAATACAGGAGTCGCAGGAAACTGTAGTAGCAACTTTGTTTTTTATCTAAGCCGATTTTGTCGTCCCAGTATCTCAATGGTACC
This sequence comes from Branchiostoma floridae, assembly GCF_000003815.2. Lineage (NCBI taxonomy): Eukaryota > Metazoa > Chordata > Leptocardii > Amphioxiformes > Branchiostomatidae > Branchiostoma > Branchiostoma floridae. The sequence goes on along the minus strand of NC_049989.1, from coordinate 23,393,749 downwards.
CACTGCAGAATGATGAATTCGTTTGGAATTGATGTCTCACTGTACTGCTTTGCCTAATTTCATCTACTTTGTATAAAGTGACTCAAATTGCATCAGCCATGCAGACCAATATGCATCTTCTAACATCTAAACAATTGTGTTTTTCAGGTTGATTTAGGAGAGATAAAGAAAGTCACCGGCACCATTACTCAGGGAGTCTCCTCTGGTGAATATTGGGTGAAGTCATACAAACTCCAGCACAGCACGGATGGGGCCAGCTGGACGACATACGCCAACAGTGAAGGCACAGAGAAGGTAACAGACTATATCAAAAATAGGACAATGATCATTACATTTTTGATGCAGTCTTAAATGCAGATAATAATATCTGTTGGTGTGCTGCACATATAGGTCAGATCTGTAAATAGTTAAATCAGGTTCAAATGACACTGAATAAGGAGACCCTTTCTTTTTACAAATTTACACACTCAGATAAAATTGTTTCCACCGAAGTTTTGGTGACCATCTGTTATATTCCTCTGCCACTGTCTGAAGTAAGGATGACGTTACACCTAACTTCGGATGCATTCGGTGGCGTGCGGAAATGCCAGAATTTACATGCAGTTTTATCTTCCCAAATTTTGCCATGTCACCAGTACCCTAGGCTTATAGATCTACTGGCAAGGCAAAAATATCCTACAGAAGACAAATGGGAGTTTCCCGTAGAAGGTACTTTTGCCCCGTTCAGGCTTCGAAATGGGGCAAAACTTAACCTTCCACAGTGACTGCAAACTCTCTTTCCCAGCATAAGAGAAGCTTAGCCAGCGTTGAACATCGCAAACCAGCCAAATAAAATCAGTCCCGTTTGGAGCCTGCAACAGAGGCTAGAACAAAGTCATATCTACTCTCCGGCCGAAGAAGAAAGAAACGGTACAAAATACAAATTAAAGGTCGATAAAAATGCCTAAACAAACTTCTGAATCAGAAAACAGTCGGTTCCTCACCTCTCCTTGGAGATAAGTCATATCTGAGGCAAAAATTGTTGTATGTCGCATATCACCAAATCGGGTCTGGGGGCGTGCATCCCAGGGAAAATTGTCAAATCTAGACTCTTGCTCTGAGATCCCTGTGCCGCCGCCACTGCCCTTCAACATACCACATATACACTGCATCTATCCCGTGCCAACAATCTTCTCACGAAGCTGTCCTCTACTGAGTAGGTCTGTCACACACATATATTATTGTTATGTTAACTATGATGTTAAGCTTTATCCTATACCTCTATTTTGTACTTTATGTAATAGTTGTTGCTTTGTACCATGTACAATTGTCGTGCAATAAAGTTCTTCTCTATTCTATTCATATGGGCGGTAGGTTTGGCTTGATCACTACTGTTTCACTTTCATGGGATGTTAACCATACGGAGGCTGTGGTGTTATTAATGGTAAAAAGAGTGGAAATTCCCTAATCTGAATATTCCCTTTTACTTTCAGGTTTTCATAGGCAACACGGACTATTACACACCTGTAACAAACTTACTGGACAACGCCGTTGAAGCCCGTTATGTTCGCTTTCTGCCTCAGACCTGGGAATCTTACATGTCCATGCGGGCAGAAATCTTAGGATGCAACCGTAAGTTTCATTTGTTACATCAGTTGTAGTCTAGTTTAACAGCTGCAATGTTTAAATCATTGTTGATAATTTGAAACAATTATACCAGACGTTTTGAGTTATGGGCTGATTAAAAAAATGACTCTTGAGTATATGGATGCCATCCTCAGGGAACTCCAAAATTGATGCAAACATGGAAACGAAAAGTTGTCTATTGTATGAAATCTACATTTGGGACAACGATGCTCCTAGACAAACAGGGACTTTCACCCTACTTAAAAAAACGTACCACCAAGGAATTATGTCAATTTCTTTTCACATTAACTATGCAAAGTCGGTCCTTATTTCCAAGATTGCTGTCTGTTCAGCTGCCATTAATCAAACCAGTTACATGACTTGTATTAATGTCTTATAATGGAAAACACCTGAAAAGTAGAATTTAGTCAATTTAATATACATTTGTCAAAGTCCCAATTTGAAAAATTTAAATCACACTTTGCCTCATCCTAAGCTACATTCATGCCGAATACCTTGGAGATCCATTGTTCGTCTGTTATACCCCTTGAAAATGTTTTACAAAAACGCAAAGCCAAGCCAAGCATCCCACTTCACGCCTTTTTATTCATACCTCTGCGTGTGTTTGTTTATAATTGTTCAAGGGTGGTGTTGATATAACGCTAGTTCACCTTTATCCGTGGGGTAACCTATATCCGTTCTTTTTCAAAACAGCGCATTAAACAATATCCAGTTGACGGACGATGGTTTCAAATTGTAATATTATCACAATATAGTAGTTTAAACTCACATTTCGTCGGCATGATAGCCATAAATACCCTGCTCTTGTAAAGAACGAATATAGGTTACACCGCGGATAAAGGTGAACTAGCGTTAACTTGATTGTGTTGCTGCTATGTGAAACGTCTCCAAGTTATCATGGTCTAATCTAAATTATTGATATTTAGTCCGTGTAGATGAATGTGCAGGTGGAACTAACAACTGCAGCCCCCAAGCCACCTGCTCGGACACCCCCGAAAGCTTCACATGCACTTGTAATCCTGGGTACATTGGCAACGGTGTCACCTGTACGGGTAAGGGCATATTCTATTTGTTGTTGTCTGTTTGTTGTCAGGCACTATGGCACATAAGGACAGACAATTGACAGTACATTGAAAAAAAAAAAACAATAATCTACCACTTAATGGTGGGACCGTGTAGCGCAGTAGCAGTTTCTTCGGCCCGTGACCCAGAGGTTGCGGGTTCGAATCCGCCTGCTGTGTTACCGATCTCAGTGTGCCCTTGGGAAAGGCACTTTACACGAATTTCCTCACTTCACTCAGGTTAAAATGAGTACCTAGCTTCGGCTCGGGCCGTCCTACGGATAGGACATTAAATGGAAGTCCTGTGTTAGAGGAGAGCAACACCCCAAGCACGTTAAAGAACCCGCCACATGTGCGAACATCCACCCGAGCGGATCAAACCATTCCGGCCAAAATAGG
>NC_049989.1:23379511-23390563 GCF_000003815.2 Branchiostoma floridae | reverse complement strand
GTGCGTGTGTGTGTTTGTGTGTGTGTGTGTATGTGTGCGTGAGTTTGTGTGTGTCTGTGTTTGTGTGTGTGTGTGTGCGTGTGTATGTGTTCGTGAGTTAGTGTGTGTCGTTTGTGTGTGTGTGTGCGTGTGTGTATTTGAGTGTGTGTGTGCGTGCGTGCGTTTGTATGTGTGTGTGCGCGTGTGTTTGCGTGTGTGCGAGTGTGTCTCTGTGTGTTTGCGTGTTAGTGTGTGCGTGTGTGTGTATGCGTGCGTGTGTCTGTGTTTGCGCGTGTGTGTGTGTGCATGTGTGTATGTGTGTGTGTGTGTGTGCGTGAATGTGTGTGCATGCTTGTGTGCGTGTGTGTGTTTGTGTGTGTGTGCGTGTGTGTTTGTATGTGTGCGTGAGTTTGTGTGTGTCTGTGTTTGTGTGTGTGTGTGTGCATGCGCGTGTATGTGTGTGTGTGTGCGTGCGTTTTTATGTGTGTGTGCGCGTGTGCGTGCGTGCGAGTGTCTCTCTGTGTTTGCGTGCGTGTGTCTGTGTCTGTGTTTGCGCGCGCGTGAGTGTGCATGTGTGTGTGTGTGTGCATGTGCGTGTGCGTGTGTGTGTATGTGTGTGTGTGTGTGTGTGTGTGTGTGCGTGCGTGCGTTTTGGGATACAATACTGTATTGTGAAGAAAGATGTCTGTTAACCCTTGACTTAACCAGTTTCAGATTGTACTCCATGGGGAAGCAAGTCCGTGGAAACTTATTCCATAGCGATGTTGTTTAGGAAAATAGTTCTGAGCGTGGAACTTCCCCCTGTTAGAGGGCTTGTGGAGGATGCGATAGAAAGCTGCTATCTGGTAATTTTTAAATGGCGTACGGCAGGCTTTCCAAGTAAACGCGTTACCTGGGGCGAAGAGTTAATTGTATGCTCTTTTGTGTTGAGATGACAGACGGGGATCAGGCAGGTGTTTTGATTGATTGGATACGCCACTGGGACGATTGGTCAGATTACTTATTGTTCATTTAACGTGCACAAAAAAGGCTCATTGTTGTTCAGTCGTCCATCAGGTGACACTATAAAGTTCCTCCAGACGACTCTGTCGCTCATGACAGACAGGACGTCTCTGTCTTGGAGGCCAACGTCTTCCTCAACAAATTTTTTTTGTAGAATAGATGGTGTGCGTATTTGCGTGTTTGTCAGGTTTGACTGTACTTTGACGTGCTATGAATGGAACATGTTTTGCGTATTGGTAAGCAAAAGAATATATTCGGATTTTAACATCTGTCCATTATACAGGAGCAAAACGTGTTTTTTCACATCTTTGCTCGTTTGAATCTTTCATGAGAAGCTAAATCATGAGTGAAGAAGTGCCTCGTAAGGGTCCGACAGAATATGAATAAAGATCTAGAAGACTTTCGCAGTAAAGGTATCACCTGGGGCTAGGACATCTTCTGCGCGACTGGACTTATGACAAATGACACTCAAGCAGGCCATCATGGGTCTAATAAGCATTTCTGTATGCACCCTGAGGCTGTAGAGGCGGTCTATAGAATTCAGACCGACTTCTGAATACTATCAGCGTGGAGAATTCTTCATTTTTTTAAACTCACTTCTAACTTGATCTCTTAGGTTCTTCCACCAAGAAGGGTGGACCATGTCTATACCATGGCCAGCCACATTGTTGCTAGCTATAGGCGGCAAGAACAAACATCTCAGTAATTACTGGTGAAAGTAGGTCGGCACGAATCTGATGTTATCACTCCTGTACCATTGACAAACGAGTTTCAACATTCTTACATGATGTTCCATCTATCAATGGAAAGGAATCTACTTCCATCTCGGTGGAAGATTACATTGAAAACATTCGTAGGAAGAGTAACATTATTCTGCATAATGTCCCTGAACCAGCAGGCATTAACCGTGAAGATAGACTTACACATGACAGAGAGTTCACACAGAGCATTGCCAGAGAACTGGGTATTGAAAACTTATCTATTAGGAAGACAACCAGGCTTGGAAGCATAAGCCCAGGCAAAAATCGTCTACTACTGGTTACATTGTATGATACATCAGATAGATACCATCTGTTAAAGGAAGCCAAGCTCCTGAACCACAGTGAACAATATTCCAACATCTTCATAGCACCTGACTTGTCACGCAAAGAAAGAGAAACAAGTCGGAGACAACGGGAAGAACGACGTCAGAGTAAAACCAATCACATAGGGGGTAACAACACGCATCTTATGTGACAACGTGAAGAGGTTGGGCTGCATATCACACATGACGACAAACAAGATAACACACATGATGGCAATAGTGATAATACACATGATGATATAGGAAATAACGCACATGGCGGGGAACAACCGTGGAAAAGTAAAGCAGGTCCATTAAAAGTGCTGTACACCAACACAGACCAATTCCCAAACAAGAGGGAGGAACTCAGGTTCATGGTGGCCAGTGATCCAGTGGACTTGATCAGTTCCCCACAAGAGGTTACTCGTCAAGCTGCACTCATATGGGATAAGGGGCCATACACTTAAGTGGATACAAGACTTTCTCAGCAACAGGAGGCAGAAAGTAGTTATCAATGGAGCGCACTCCTCCTGGCGTAACGTCAAGAGTGGAATCCCGCAGGGAAGTGTTCTGGGTCCTACGTTATTTGTTGTTTTTATAAACGACCTGCCGGAGGTTGTGACCAGTGCAGTGAAGATCTTTGCTGACGATAGCAAAATCTACAGACCGATCCTATGCAAGGAGGATCAGGAAGCGCTTCAGCGTGACCTCCAAGCTGTGGAAAAGTGGTCGGAGGTGTGGCAACTCCCCTTCAACGCTGGGAAATGCAAAGTACTCCACTTGGGAAGAGGCAACCAAAGAGCAGAGTACAGACTGGGTGGGATAGTTCTGGAAGAAACCAAAGTCGAGAAAGACCTCGGGGTGTCTGTCGACGAGCAGTTGAAGTTCCACGTTAACACCACAGTCTCAGCGCAAAAGGCAAACCAAATATTAGGCTTGGTAAAAAGAACCTTCAGTAACTTGGATGAGGTAACAGTGCCCCTCCTCTACAAATCGATGGTTCGCCCCCATTTAGAGTATGCGAACGCTGTTTGGGGGCCGCATTTCAAAGTCGACCAGAACACTGTGGAAAAGGTACAACGTAGAGCAACAAGGCTGGTCCCAACACTCAAGTCTTTTCCGTATAGAGTTAGGCTGGAGAGTTTGAAGCTGCCATCACTCCACTACAGAAGAGCCAGAGGGGATATGTTACAAGTCTTTAAGTTCCTCACGGGAAGGGAGAGGGTTAGAGCACAGAGTTTCTTCACCGAGAGTCAACACCAGTCAACTAGAGGGCATCGCTTCAAGCTTACGGTGCCACTGGCAAAGTCCTTGGTACGTCGCCAGTCGTTTGCGGTTCGAGTAGTACAAAATTGGAACTCGCTGCCGGCTGAGGTCGTAGAGGCAGAGTCCGTTAACGCGTTTAAAACGAGGTTGGACTTATGTTGGAGTAAGAAGAGATACCACGATCGTCAGGAGGGTGACTACACAGGCGCAGCCTACTTCACCTAGACATCAAGGTATCATCAAGGTATGAAATCACACTTTTCAGGCCACAACCAAAGAAGAGAGAAAGAAGGCGCACTTAAAATTGTCGCATTCCATATCTCTGGCCGTTAATGTTTCCAAAACGTGTACTGTATTCTTGTTTTGAAAACACGGTTGATTCAGATTATCATTAAAGCATTACACATCGCCGAACATGGACTCCCGACAATGGTTAAGGGCCATTCGGGAGGCAGATGTATGGTATAAGACATGAAATGATTGGTCAGATGACCTATTGCTCATTTAACGTTCACGAAAAAAGTACTTCACGGTTTTTTTTTCATGTCTAGTAGCTAAATGTCCTTACTCGTTTTATTTATCTTTCGTTCGGCTGTACATACGTATACAGTCAAGCTTGCCCAACTAGCTGTTAGCTATTGACGCCAAGGCTGCATTTTCTGAACAGCTTTTGTCAATGAGTTTTCATGTTAGGGTTTTTTTAATGCATCGTTTCTTTTTGATGAAAGATTAAAACCGTTGGTTTTCTCCATTGACTCGAAGTATGGAAACATTCCGATATAAGAAATACTTTGTTACCTCAGCCGTGAAGTACGTATTGTTTCCATATGTGGAGGGGATGTCCGTATCTACTTCTCTGTTTCGACAAAATTAGCGCGTTTTGCGGTAGTACGCAACGAAGTTTGTGACTAGCCTGACTAAAATCGCGCTCCTATAGCGGCTGGCCCTATAGTATTGCCCCAGCCAGCGACAGATTGTGTAAACACAGGCACGCACATAATAAATCGGCAAATTTCAGACTGCCTGGAGCCCCGAAGGAGGTTTTTTTTTTCAGAGCAGGCGAAAAGTAATGCGTGGATGTCAGCAATGAAATCAAATCAGTGTGGCTCAATGGCCAGGTGGCTTGAAGAGGTGTTACGAGGGGAGATCAATAAGTTCCAGTCTCACCCAGAAATGATAAGCACAAATTTCGAGGCACAAGATGTCGTAGTATAAAGCCTTTTATCAATATCCTCCAGAATTCAAATCGCTGCAGTTATTACTTTCCAGGCAACGTCATTTAGAAAACCAGTAGGTAAGTGGCGAGAAAACCAAGGGTTGTGATCAGATTTGTGTGGTCGAGTTCCCCATGCCATGAATTACCTTAACGGTTTAACATTGTCAAAATCTTTTATAATGATTCCCTTCGTACTTCAAGCAGAAAGAAGTGGGTGTTTGACTGTCATCCAAGCAAGTTGACCCGCACACCTTAGGTCGCAGCTCAATTGTCCATATTTTTTCTTTGAATCTGGCTCTCTAATATCTGTGACAAACTCAAGATACAAGTTTTTCGCATCATTGTTGAACCAGTATTTCTCTATGGCTCCGAAACTTGAACATTGACCACACGTCTAGAGAATAGACTTAATGGAACATACACCTCATTTCTGCGCAGAGCAAAGAACATCAGCTGGAAAGAACATGCATCCATCAAGACCATATACGGTAATCTTCCCCGAGTATCCCACAGCCTCAGGCAGAGGCGAGTCCAGTTTGCTGGTCACTGTCATCGCGCAAGTGAAGAAGTGATCTCTTCACTAGACCTATGGAGGCCGAGGGGAAAGACCTACTCCAGAAAGCTCACTTACCCAGCAACCATCTCCAGAGACACTAGGATTGACACTGAGGACTTTGGAGCAGTTATGAACGAGCGAGCGCTGTGGAGAGATATTGTGCAACGCCTTACCCCGCCCGGCAGGGACGACAGATGATGATGAATTTTGTAAATCTTAGTAGCTCTCCATGTTATTGCATTTTACAAATTTATATCTTTGAATCTTTGTTTATTCTTGAGAGGCTTTCTCAGTAAAGGCATCACCTGGGGCGAAAACATTTTCTGCATAGCTGGAGTAATGATAAGAGACACTCCTTTGTGTTGGATTTGAAATGGCCCTTGAGGAACAAGCAGGTGGTTTATGGACATCAAAGTACGTACATACAAAATTCAACACAAAGGAGTGTCACTTGTCATGGATCCAGCTATGCAGAAAATATCTTCGCCCCAGGTGATGCCTTTACTGAGAAAGCTAAGCCTGTTGACTTATGCCGAAGTACAGTCAAACCTGCCTAAATACGAGGGGTGATCAATTATTCCTCGGCCTCACCCAGAAATTAAAGATACTTTGTGTAACATACATTATACGTGATGTTAGGCGCATATATTTTGCATGTTCACCTCTATAGCATACCCTTTTGCCACATTCTTAATGCATCTTTGACAGTCCCCAACCAATTGAAAGAAGCAACATTTTGCCTGTCCCAAATCAAACTATGCTGATAACTCTTCAACCCCCCAGTAACATGATGGCCACGGACTTTTCAAAAGAGTCCACTGAGTCAATAACAACACTGTGATAGCTACGTTGCCAAACAAGAGTCTTAGACCATCAATAGGATGAGGCATCAACGTGTGTCTGTGCTTTCATTACTGCAAGGAAACATCGAGTCCGATACAAACGATCACCTTCCGAATGGCAGACGATCGGCTCATACGCAGTGCACTCTACTTGGCCCCGTCTTTTTCTCTGTTCTAATTAACGCTGCTACAAGCAAAGCTGACAGCCTTGTATTTCAACAATGTAGATGACATTAAATGCTTGGAAACAAGAATTCGAAGTAGCTACTGTCATCTCCTCTCGCCTGCAAAGCGACTCGAACCATGTCTTGGACAAGGAGGACGAACCACATGCTCCTAAATGATTCCAAGTTTTCGGCAAGCAGCAAGAAAACTATTCCTTCTCACGTGTCTCAGAAAGTTCAGTCTATCATGATCACCTTGGTGATCTACACAGAATATATACACACCGTCTACTATATATACACCGTCTACTCCAGCCCACCTCGACCCATAGCAATAAGGTGACCAAGTTCAGTGGAAAGGGTTCAAAATCAACATGACAGTGCCAATACCCTGGATATGCATTTGTACAGATGCACTTGCACACCCGAGCCTTACCACTCTAGCTGAAAGGCGTGAAAGACTGCGGGTCTGAAGTTTGCCAGATCTCTCCTGAACTCTGAATTTGAACACTGGTTACCAAAGCGCAGATCTACGATCTTTGGTAGAAGTACCAGAAATGGACACCAACTCGTCATCCCAAAGGCGCTAGGCAAACACACTGAGATAGAATAATTCTCCTATACCACATAGGCAGATTCCTTTTGGTAAACCAGAATGGTCATTAGTATTTTGCGCCATCTTATAAGTATATATATAGGTAACCAGTCATTTGAAGATGTAACTTCTACATGTAATTATCTCGTCTTTATCTTACAATTAGTGCGGTCACGGACCATTAAAATCTGCTTGAAGAGTCCAACATTAATAAATCCCAGGATGGAGTTATGAACATTTATTTCATGTCTACAATGTTTGTGTTCAATGGACATTGTAGTTATACCTGGATACAGGTGTGCCTACAGATGTGTTTGTGTCACGGCTGTCACGAAAGGTTAAAATCCGGCCATTGTGCTGGTAACGTCACACTGCCTTAATTTTATGGATGACATCTTCAGAAGACCCCAAAACTAGTGCGCGCGGGCAAAACATTAGAAATAATCCAACAAAAATTGTGTTAAACCACATGGCTACTCGAACATCTATCTTATATACAGCCATAGAACTTTGCATGATGTACAAAATTTGCATGATGTACAAAATGACCAATAAGCTGGTGGACGTACCAACTGATAAGTATAATACCAGCTCAAAAAAGAACAAGAAACAGCCATGACTTCAAGTACCAGAGTTTCAGAGCTAGGATTGATGTGTTCAAAAATTCGTATTTTTCCAGAACTATCGTACATTGGAATTCGTTGTCACCAAGCACAGTGGAGGTATCTTCTCTGGATAGTTTTACAGAACGCTTGCAGATAGATTTGCAAAAGTTAGGTGTGACGGATCGTTCAGTGTAATATAACCAGCTGCTGCCGTACCGCGTGCCTGCGAAGCTGGTGTGTTACGCCGAATGACGGTTATGCCGGCTATATAGATACAGATACAGATACAGAACAATGATGGGGGATTTTAAAGAAAATGTGTCCAGCTAAGCAGCTGTGCTGAACTGAATAAAATCATTTTACAATACAGTGCTGGTGAGTAGCGCTGAGGTGGGCGTTTGAAGTTGTGTAGGTCCCTGATGTTCACATTGTCCTACAGTTCCACAGCTAAACTGTAGCAGGGATGCCACGCTACGTAGCTACACGGAAACTATCGCAAAATTATTCTGTGACTTGCTCCACAAAGCGGCTCGCGGACCGCCCCCCGTCCCTATACAAAACGCATAGAAAGGTCGTGGGGTCTGAGCGGCTTGTCGGAGACTATTTTGAAAGTATATTACGCATTTGAATTTATATATATTTCGGCTTCTGTTAACGTTCTGGCAATTGATGATGGTTAATCGGGGGAAAATGACAACAAAAACGTCAGCACGATGCGACTGGACAGAACTGTAGTGGGGAGGGCTGTGCCGGCGCGCGACGCCGATTTTCCCATGGCGCGTCTCTTTTGCCGATGGTGGACGATAAAAATCATTAGTTTATTACAACGTTACTGAAGTTCGAATTTACTAAAACATACAAGTTAAAGATGAAATCTCTTTTGAAATGAGCGCGGTTTTGTTACGTTGTTATCGATTTGTTTATGTTCTCCGCGTAGACCTCCGGTGGTGTGTTTTTCAATTGATTTGTCTCTTTTTTTTTGCGGGCCGAAGGGGATGCGCGCGCCTGTTGCGCATCCTCCCAAGTCCGCGCGGAGTAGCCTCATGTTTATTTAACTTTTTGGCTTCTGAATTTAACCGAATCTATCATTATCTAACACCTCGTGTAACTTTAAAGTCAAATGCCAATGTATGAAAACTGTTTACATACCTTTTTTTTTTTGTAAACTGCCGGGCAGGTGTCTCAAAGAAACTGCAGAGCAACTTGTGGCACACCCGTACAACAAAAATATCGCCGCGAAAAGACTGACCTGGCTATGCATCAAAACTAATATCATAACTTCAACCAATGATGGCATGTCAATTAGTGGATCAACCAATAAGAGAGAGGAGGGGATTGGCATTTGCAGAAGTGGTTGAACAACAACGGAAAAGACAGAAGATGTGTCCTGTATCTGTAACACTGTTATATCCCAAGGCGATAGGAGGATCGTTAATAGCCCCTTTCCACTAGGACGGCACTCTCGCCGCATTTTATCTCTCTCTCTGTGACCTAAATTTGACACATCGCTCAACGAATTGTATAGAAAAGAAACAAAGCCTTTAATACGTTGTGTGTTTTGCTGTCCTCTCAGTCACACTTTTACATGCATGGTATCTGACAGACCCGGTATGAAATCAAAGGTTACACATATCACATTTTAGATCGCAGTGAGAGTGCATCGCGATCGCCGTCTTGTGGAAAGGGTGCCTTGTTATTAGAAAATGCGCGCCTGAAGTTCGGGATTAATGAGAGCGTCTCTGGATCTAGAATAGATCTTAGCTGGTGTGTTACGCCGAACGGCGGTTATACCGGCTATATAGATACAGATACAGAATATAGAACTTAAGTTTGGGTTCTAGCTGTTGTCCCTCCCTAGTCCAGAACAGTGCGAAAACGCTCGCTCTTATGTGGCTGTCTCTTTAAATCCGTAACAATTCCGTATTGACATGTTTGCTTCATTAGCGTAAAATTTACGTAAGACAACATATGTATGTGTGTCTGTGTGCATGTGTGTGTGTCCGTGTGTGTGTTTGTGCGTGCGTGCGTGTGTGTCTGTGTTTGTGTGTGTGTGTCTCTGTATGTGTGTGTGTGTGTTTTTGTCTGTGTGTTTTTGCGTGCGCGTGTGTGTGTATGTGAGTGTGCGCGGAAGCGTATTCCATAGCAATGTTGTTAAGGAAAAAAGTTCTGAGCGTGGAACTTCCCCCTGTTAGAGGGCTTGTGGAGGATGCGATAGAAAGCTGCTATCTGGTAATTTTGAAATGGCGTAGGCTTTCCAAGTAAACGCGTTACCTGGGGCGAAGAGTTAATTGTATCCTCTTTTGTGTTGAGATGACAGACGGGGATCAGGCAGGTGTTTTGATTGATTGGATACGCCACTGGGACGATTGGTCAGATTACTTATTGTTCATTTAACGTGCACAAAAAAGGCTCATTGTTGTTCAGTCGTCCATCAGGTGACACTATAAAGTTCCTCCAGACGACTCTGTCGCTCATGACAGACAGGACGTCTCTGTCTTGGAGGCCAACGTCTTCCTCAACAAAGTTTTTTGTAGAACAGATGGTGTGCGTGTGTGTGCGTATTTGCGTGTTTTTTTGTCAGGTTTGACTGTACGTGCTATGAATGGAACGTGTTTTGCGTATTGGTAAGCAAAAGAATATATTCGGATCCTAACATCTGTCCATGATACAGGAGCAAAACGTGTTTTTTTTACATCTTTGCTCGTTTGAATCTTTCATGAGAAGCTAAATCATGAGTGAAGAAGTGCCTTGTAAGGGTCCGGGGGCTAGGACATCTTCTGCGCGACTGGATTTATGACAAATGACACTCCTTTGTGTCAAAAGGGCAAGGGTCAAGAAGGGTGGACCATGTCTATACCATGGCCAGCCACATTGTTGCTAGCTATAGGCGGCAAGAACAAACATCTCAGTAATTACTGGTGAAAGTAGGTCGGCACGAATCTGATGTTATCACTCCTGTACCATTGACAAACGAGTTTCAACATTCTTACATGATGAAATCACACTTTTCAGGCCACAACCAAAGAAGAGAGAAAGAAGGAAAAATTGGCGCACTTAAAATTGTCGCATTCCATATCTCTGGCCGTTAATGTTTCCAAAACGTGTACTGTATTCTTGTTTTGAAAACACGGTTGATTCAGACTATCATTAAAGCTCCGTTTACACATCGCCGAACATGGACCCCCGACAATGGTTAAGGGCCATTCGGGAGGCAGATGTCAAAGCTTTGCCAGGTGCGTAAAATAGAGCATTAAATTCAAAGTTCAGTGACCCAAAACGACCTCCAATACGCACATGGAACAGCGAGCGATTTGAAGCGTTTTGCACATGGTCATCCCTAATAATTGAGATATTTTTAAGGCAAACTAATGTAATTTTCGTGTGCATATATTTTTTTTCTGATGTGATAATCATATCGTGCGTTATGTTGGATGAAATTTGTGTTGTTGTTTTTTTCACACCGCCACGGCTCTCGCGGGCCGGCTTGGGGGCGGAGCACTCTGGCCTGGCAACGCGGATAATACCTTAGCAACGTAACCAATGTGAATTAGCTGGTGTGTTACGCCGAACGGCGGTTATACCGGCTATATAGATACAGATACAGATACAGAATATAGAACTTAAGTTTGGGTTCTAGCTGTTGTCTCTCACTAGTCCAGAACAGTGCGAAAACGTTCGCTCTTATGTGGCTGTCTCTTTGAATCCGTAACAATTCCGTATTGACATGTTTGCTTCATTAGCGTAAAATTTACGTAAGACAACAT
>NC_049989.1:23362655-23379411 GCF_000003815.2 Branchiostoma floridae | reverse complement strand
GTTTTAGAGAGCCTGGTAGGTGCGTCGGCTACTCGGCCTCCTACTCCAACTGCAAGTGTTACTGAAGACAGGACTTTCAATGTTCCTCTCCTAGAGAAGCTAATGGATGAATTCATCCTTTCACACAGCATTGCCAGCCCCTGCTGCCTCCCCAAGGTGAAGATCCCAGCGGATAGGGAGAGAAAGTTCGGGCTTGGTTACTGGGAGGCCGTACGATGCGGTAGGTGCGGGTTCACCACGCCAAGGCGCAAGCTGTACGAGGAAGCGGAGCGTCTTCCTGGCCGCACGAGAGGCCCCTTGCCCGGTAAGAAGAATGTGCAGCTCACGCTTGGATTGACGAAAGTCCCAGCCGGGCCGTCGACGCTCCACACGCTGTTCTGCAGCGTCGAGCTGTCGGGACCCACCAAGAGTAGCTTGCACAACCTGGCGACTGGGCTGGCGGGTCCACTCATATCCTTGACACAGCAGGCCCTTGCCGACAACAGGGGGCGATTGCGGCAAGTCATGGAGCTAAGGGGAGATCAGGTGGAAGCTGGCAAGCCAGCGGGCTCAGCCGCAGCAATGGATTGTTGCTACAATAACCCCTGTTACAAGGGGTTCCACCAGAAATCCACACAGGTAGCGCTTCCCGTTAGGGAACAGCAAACAGCCGAAAACATGCTGATTGGTTTCGGCTTTGCAAACAAATTTGGAAAGGTCGGAGAAGCGTCAACCTATCCAAAATCGCAACCTATTGGAAATGCAGAAGAATGGTTAGCTGAGAAAGTTACCCGAGAGATGTATAATTGCAAAGAGTCACCACTTCTGCTTAAAGCTCTGGTTACTGACGGGTGTGGACAGATGTTCAGAGGCGCACAATCGGCTACCCAAAACCTCCACCCCGGCTTTAGCATAGAGCAACAAGATTGCATGGTTCACACCTCGCGTCGTCAGCGGTCCAGTGTTTTCCGCGTGAACTTAAGTTCCCAACTTCTGACAGGGCAGGTGGGGTTTACCGGCAAGGTCGTGAAGGAAGCAGAAAAAGCCTTCCGTACTGTCTTGTCGAAAGCCATAGCCTCGCGCTGTTCAGGGGAACTTAAGGGAGCGCGGGGGTGCTACCCCACCGACGACTCTAAATTCCTTGAGTCAGTTTCGGAAGCTAAAAACAACATCCTTGACTGCTTTTCCGGCAACCACACAAAGTGCTTCGATCTTTCCTTTGTGTGTTCCTGTTCAGCTGTGGCCTCCGACCACACCCCTTCCTACCTCCCCAGAAAGAAATATCTCTTACTAACTGGGGAGGACAGAATCGGGCTAACTGAAGTCCTTGATTCGAAGTTGTCGGAGGACAAAGCAATGAAGCAGCGCTACTTGCGGTCCACGAACAGCGTTGAGGCAATGCACAGACGTATGCACAAGTCTCTGCCCAAGTCTTTGACTTTTAAGACTCTGGGTGAGATGAGGGCTTACAGTGCTATGCACTCCGCTGTGTCAGGCGGGATGGGGGAATCCCTAGCCCGTCTAGGACAGCACTTCGGGGTCGCACCACGTCCAGGCGGGGAAGCGGCTCAGAGGTTATTGCAGCTAGACCGAGAGGCTGACGCTGACAAACGTCGCCAACAGTCCGATGACCACCGCACACGTCGGCACAGGGCCTCGCTCAAAACTGTGTCAAAACGAGTGGAGAAACTGATGTCTGACAGCTCGCCACCAGTCCTTCATCCTGATGAACACGCTTACTTAAGATCAGAGGAGTCGGAAAGTATCATTGATTGACAAACTTAATAAAACTTTCGGTCATATTCGGTCCTTAACACAGACTCTGTTGTCATTTTGAATGAATGAATGAATGAATGAATGAATGAATGGATGGATGGATGGATGGATGGATGGATGGATGGATGGATGGATGAATGAATGAATGAATGCAACAGTTAGGGTTAGGGTTACAGTTAGGGTTAGGGTTACAGTTAGGGTTAGGGTTACAGTTAGGGTTAGGGTTACAGTTAGGGTTAGGGTTACAGTTAGGGTTAGGGTTACGGTTAGGGTTAGGGTTACAGTTAGAGTTAGGTGCGACGATGTCGTACCGGGCAGCGAAAACGTAAACAATGTCTAAACAACGACCAACTAACCTATTGTCTGAGAAGGCAGTCCTTGTATCCGTCATGTCCGCCACAGTATCCCTTTCTGTTGCACGTTGTCCGCTGCAGATTTACGGCCGCCGGCTCATAGGACAGATGATCAGTGTTGATGCAGAGCTTTTGATGACAGAGGTGACTTGTATGATGATCGGGGGTGAGGATGTGTCTCGCGTGGATAAAGTACATTAGCCGGTGGACATTCAGGGTAAACCGTCTGTCATCAAAGTGTGACCTCACCTTGGTGCTGCCATATCCTTCTTTGTCAACCCAATGATTCCATTTAACGCATCCTTTGTGGTCAGCAGCGTCAGACATGTTCAAAAGTTTCTGTTTGAGGAATTCTGCATAATCAACGGACAGTGGATGCAGATAGAATTCAGACATCTTTGACTCTAACAACATAGATTACAACCGGATGCCTGTCGGCTAATTCACATAAAGGCTCGAAATTCTTCGTTTTTTTACAACTTTTCAAGGCACGCATAGAGGAAAATACTACTTTGACAGACGGAACAAGCAATATGATATATGATGATATGAAATGACAACAGTAGGAAACATTGAACTTGAATTCATGTTTTATTACACAGAAAATTTCAATAAAGACCAAAAAGTCTGTGGTTCACACAACTGTAGGATTGTGCAAAGAGATGTAGACCTACTCTTGCGTCTTTCTTTTTATTAGTTCTGAACGGCAAAGAAGATTAAAGGCAGGTGTGAAAGGAGAAAGGTGTTTGACCCCCGCTCTGGTTCAGGGTGACGTCATAGCCGCAACAAAGGGGGAGGGGGGCAAATGACGCATATACATAAAAGCTGCCTGGAGGCATCATAAGAGCAAAAAAAACACGGTTTTGGGCAGTTTTCTGGTAGCCCACGGCACAATGTTTCTAAAGAAGTGAAAAAAATGTCATTGCGCCATTACTTATGACGTAGCCCCGTCCTATTAAGGTCTCGGACCGGAGTTTTTTCACGATTTCGTGGCAAATCTGACACCCTCGGCCGAAAGGGCTGTGAGTTCCCTAAGGAACATGGGCCGACATTTTTCATTACTCTGATGGAAAGTGGTGTCATGCAGCTTCGTGATTCACTGATTTAATGGTTTCTACTTCTACAATATTTTGGGTAAATAATGACGAAAAAAGTAACTTTTTGAAAAAAATGTGTTATTTTTACGCATTTTCTAAACACGGCTGCGCGAAAAAAACGAATTTTCCCAGGGAAACCGCCTAGAAACCAGTAAAGCTCATTACTTCATAAATCTGAAAAATGAAAATTAAAAAAAATCCATGTGATAACTTTTCCGCAATCTACGATGACCCCAACCCACCCGTGGCGGACATAGAACGCACGATCCGGGTCATCAGGCGAAAAGGTCACGTTGCCGATGGCACGAAATAGTACCACAAAGTCTTCGCTGCACAATCAACAATACGCCACCAATAAATGCTACAACTAACAGGCTTATCAGAAAATAAAAAGATTCATACACAGCTATAACGATTTTATGGAAATCGGGACCAAAACATAGGAAACCAAACCGCACTTCCGGCCTATTACCATACCCTTACGCCAACTCCGGTCAGATTTAAACTCCGACCCGGAACCTTCTCAGGATGGCCAACACACAGTTCTCCAGTAGAAAGCTCACATCTGGTGAAAACTTCCACCAAGTTTCAACCACATGCGCCTATTCATCGCGCTGTAACAGGTTGTTGAAAATGGCCCGAAAAGTGCGTGTATCTTCCCAACTGGTGTAAGTCTTGCTCCAAGGATGTCCGGATGATGGTTGTCTTGCCTGGTAGTAGTCGTAGTTTTCCTGTTCCTCACTGTATGTTTCCTGGAACAGCACATTCTCTTGTTCATCCTGTTGCCATCCAGTGTCTCCTGTCTCCTCCTCTTTGATTTGCGCCTCGTTCACTCTACGTTCAGCATGAAGCTCCACAAAGGGAGGCACACATGTGGACTCCGCCATCGCTAAATTAATGGTAAGAAAACATACTAAGAGAAGGAACAACTCATTTACTTCTTTTAGAAACCAGGAAAGGGCGCAAATTCTGTCCACAATGTGGTCCCTTTCCTTAGCTTTTGGGAGATCACCTTGTTTTTCCAGGAACAAGCATCAAATATTTCCCAGAGGGTTGGGGTTTTCTGCGCGGGAGAAATTTGCGTCGGGAAAATTTGTGCGGGAAATATTTGCTATATAAAGTTCATAAAATATGTCAGAAAATGTGTACAGTACAATGACCTTAATCAGAAAAATGTGGCCCCATGTATGATTATCTGCTTTTTTATTTGAATTTCTGGTCCCTTGGGAATAGATCAGCTGGCTGCCAAGGGATTTTGAAATGATTTCCAAATGATAAGTTTTCCCATGCAAAAAAAGTTTGAGTGAAAAGAAAATGAAAGAAAGAAAATGCTAGAGAAAAGGTGTAATTAAGCTTATAGAATGCATGGAGAAAAGCCACAAGTAGTTACTTGTTACAATACAAAACCTCATATAAGTAACTTACCTATGTATTTTTTTTTACCTAAGTAATTTTCAAATGTTCAGGTTTCAAGTTGAACTCTTCCCAAGGGACCTGAAATCAGACGTTTTCGAACAAAAAATATAGGTATACAGATGGAAAATTATATCATAAGGTATTATATCACAAGGTCACATTTTTCTGTATAAAAATGTCGTACTGCACCTTTTCTGACATATTTTAGGATATACTTTTCCCCGGTCAAATATTTCCCGCGCGCGCAATTTTTTTCCCGCGCAGAAAACCCGTTCCCTTTTCCAGAGAATACAAAACATAGTTCGCGATTTCTGGTGGTACATTGGAGGTACAAATCGACAACTGGCAGCTGTTTTGCTACATCACACACATTACAGAGCCACTGTCCCCGGTCTCACTGCAATCCCCACAACTAAATATTAAAGATCAATGCCTATGGGACTCATAATAATATATACCGACCCGGTCACCCGCAAACACAATGGCCTAATTCTAATACATCGCAAAGCAAGCTCCAACCAAGAAGTATGAACGATAACCATAGGTCTTACCTGTAGGTCTATGGTGGTTAGCGGTCTCCAAGACTCCTGGAATTCCGTAAAAATCGCGTAAATTTTGAGGAGACGATACCGAAGACCAGCAAGATGGTGAGTAAGAAGATGGCGGATGTCAGGTCGGGCGGAGCAAAGGTGAGAGGTCACAAACCTGATTCCCCATCGACAATGGGTCAAACATAGACCGCCAAATAACGCATTACTCCGGAGGTTTTGAGCCTGACAAATTTCCCGTTCTACCTCTATTTCCACATCTAAGGCCACACCGATTTAATTTTATGGATGACATCCTCTGGAGACCATAAAACTAATGCGAGAGGGCGAAAAAATAAAAATCCAGCAAATAAAAAAAATGCTGCTAAACCACAGGACTACAAAGGTGGTATTACGAATTGAACCACAGAACAGGGTGTATCAAAAGAAACAACAAATCTTTGTTTGCAAGAGGCACATGTATGTTACCTTGTTCATCTTAGCAGACTCAGCTGAAGTAATCGATATTCAATATATTGACAGGAACGATCAAAGAAGTACACTATTAGAAGGTATATGGTTCCAAGGACTGTGAATGATATATGGCTATGATTAAAATAAGTTAAAAGGCAGTTTAAACATACATGGTTTATTAAGATTTTCCAAAATATAATGGAAGGTATGGCGGAACAGGTGTTTCTTGTTAGAGGACACATTTTCAAGGCCGCCATACCGAAATCATAGCAAAACGATGCACCAAATAATAATACATATAAATACAATATAAGAACAAATATCACAAATTAGCGTTTGTCAATCGAACTGACAAGTGACCTCAACTCCTTTCCCATTTCTCTCATCGTTCTGGATAGAACGTCTAACTCTTTGAATTCAAAGTTGTCTGGGTGATACTCGCTGGCCGTTGACAGTCTTTTGTACAACTGTGCAAACGTAACATCCCCTTGCCGACGTATATGCCCTCCTTTATTTGATGCTTACGCATTTTGATGGCACGTTCGTCATAGCATACTATCCAAGTAGAGGTTAGGCTCCGGCTGTTGTTTTTTCTTCCTTTTTCTAGTCGCTCTTGTCGGACTTTCTATTGTCGCGCTTTCTATTTTGTACTGTTTTGTTTTCAGCCGCGAGACACAAAGAAAACATTTAAAAAAATCGAAAGTCCAATTGATACTAAAAAAAACACGTCAAAAATCAACAGGAGCCTAACCTCTGCTTGGAGAGTAGTGATATGGTCGACGTCATACTGCCAGATTACGAATTCGCGGCAAAGCAGTACGCATATGCAGAAGCACCATTTACTACAACATTTGCACGTTTTGGGGGAGTTTTACGACAAACAGGCATATGTTGGCCTTTTGGATCAGCAATTTCCGGCCTTGCGTGGAGCCCCGGAGGAGGTGATTTTTTTTTTTTTTTGAGAACAGGCGAAAACTAATGCGCGCGCGGATGCCATCCATAAAATTAAGTCGGTGTGGCCTAAGTGAATGTACTGAATTGTACTGAAAATTTTAGCACATGGTCGATTGACAACTCCTCTGCACTACTAGTAACGTTATATACTGTTTCTACGTACAAAATACAGCAAAATATGATACAAGACCTATCAAATAAAAGTTACGTATACAGAAAAAACGTACATAAGCAAACTGATATACATTAACGTTACACACTGCACGTATTATAACGTTACATGTAGTGTGTATAACGTTATAACGTTATTCGTTTGCTAGAAAAATAAGAACAGCCATTTTTATCAGAAATTTTAATGCGCATTTGTATAAAAGGGCATACATTTTACGAACGATAATGGTCGAGACATTAACTATTTTCTTGTCGGGGCCTTTACCTTTGACATATGACCTGGAACTCCTGTCGCTGCACATGCGTTCTGATCTCTGTGAAATGACTTATTTCTCCTCCTTACATCTGCTTAGACATTACCCACACTGCACCGAGGCCAAGCTGAATTTTTGGGGCCACAACTTTGCCGGCATTGCCCGTCTGATTTCCCTTTTTTGACGACTGTCCTGACCCCAAAAAGGAGCTGTAAGTATGTTTCTGATATATCATAAGCTTTACTGAGCGCACACAATTGGGTTAAGGCGTACAAAATTTCGATAAACTTGTGTTCGGCGAATCTTAGCGTATAGTGGGGAGGGGGGCATACGATATATTTTGGCATGGCCCCACGTACTTTTGCTGGTGAATGCTATTCTCCAATAATTGCAAGCTAGTGCAATATGCTCTTTTACAGAGATCAGAACGCATGTGCGGCGATAGGAATTCCAGGTAACGTGTAAAGGCCCCGAAACGAAGAAAAGTCCTTGTCTCGACCATTGTTTCAACCTGCATAACAATGTCCAGACGGGTTTTGTTTTCTTTTTCAGATCCTTAACCTCCTTGCTTTGACCAAGGAGGTTATAGCCTCCTTGCTTTGACTGGGGTTTATACATACATATCATATGGTGTAGGTGTGTTTGGGTTGTTATTAGCTGCAATGACTGTTACCGCCTATAAAGTATAAAAGAAAAAAAAAAGCAATTAATGCAATAATGGTTCCTGAACAATTTTAGTATACTATGATCCATACCTCTTAAATTCAGAGTGTTGCAGCTAAAATTTGTCTGGTGCAGGTACTAGTATGCAGAAAAATGTATTTCGAGCCCTGGATAGCCATATCATAGGGGTTTTTGAATTTGCATATGTACAGTTAAAACATTGAGCTCATATTAATGTGTCCGTTTGGTCTTTCATTTTCCATATGAGTGGCACATTGTAAATTTTGCACTAGAACTAGTAGAAGAAATGCTGTTGTATTTTGTGAACACTTTTCTTTCTCTTTGTTCAGCACTATGGATGCCAGATCGGAGGAGGACTGTTGCGCAGACAAGTTCTTCCGCCGTTTGCAACAGCTGAGGTCAGAGGGTCATCTTACGGACGTGACGCTGTGTGCCGAAGGCAAGGAGATCCCCTGTCACCGATTGGTCCTCTCAGCCTGCTCCGACTACTTCCGCGCCATGTTCGGCGGAGCTCACAGCGAGAGTAAGAAGGAGAAAATAGAGATAGGAGGAGTGACCGCGGATGCACTACAGCTGTTGGTGGACTTTGCTTACACGCCCAAGTTCAACGTCACCTTAGATAACGTGTATCACCAGTTTGAGGCAGCCAACATGCTTCAAGTCAAGCCTATTGAAGAAGCCTGTGAAAAGTTTCTCACCAACAACTTGAGTCCAGACATGTGTTTGGGAACGTGGACTTTAGCAGACAAGCTGTCATGCATGAAATTGTCTGCTCTAGCAAGACGCTTTGCTCTGAAGAATTTTGAAGATGTCTGCGCTACTGGGGAGTTTCTTCAGCTTCCTGTAGATTTTCTTAAGACGTACATCTCAGACCGGGCCCTTCATGCTAAGAGAGAGGCACAAGTGTTGGATGCAGTCATGCTGTGGGCAAGGCATGATCTCAAGCATCGACAGACGCATCTCAAGGAACTGTTAGGGTTTGTATGTTTCTCAAGAATGGACCAGGACTACCTCAAGAACATCTTGGAGACAGATGAGGTCTTGAGAGGAGTTCCAGGTATCAGGGGACTAATCAAGGATCAATCTAGACACGGAAAGCCTCGACACATTCAAGAAGTAGATATTCTGCTTCTCGGAGGTATCACGGCGGGGGGATACGACCCACCAATAGTAAACCGTGATATGTACAGACTTGACCTCCATGGTGATACTATAGATATGACTCCGTTGCCACTGGCTCTTCAGTTTACTGAAGGAATTGCAGCATGCACTCTTGGCAATGATGTAATAGTGACTGGGGGTAACAAGTCTACGTCTCAAGCATGGCGGTACAACACATCTCTGAATTCTTGGACTCGGCTAGGGTCTCTAAAGAAGGGAAGACAAAATCATGGAATGGTGGTTCTTAACGGGAAAGTGTACGTTGTCGGCGGGGAGGGCCGTGGCTGGCTACCCGATGTTGAGGCATACAACGAGAAGACCAACAAGTGGACAAAGGTAGCGCCACTCATGTTCGCTGTCAGCCATTTTGGCATAGCTACCTGTGGTAATAAACTCTACGTATTCGGTGGCTGGTGGCCGGGCCTCTATGGAAAATGTGACGAAACACAGTGCTATGATCCCACCCAAAAGACTTGGGATTCTGCGGCGGCATTGCCATACGCAGTGTCATATGTAAATGCATGCACTGTCAACTCCAAGATCTACTTGGTAGGCGGGGATTTAGAGTGCGTCCTTTGCTACAATCCACAAGAAGATTATTACGAGGAAATGGCGAGAAGGTTAGGCGGAAGGTTAGGCAGATGGTGTGAGTGTAGTGCAAATGTGTGCGGTTCGGAGATCTACATTACTGGTGGTTGGAATCGTCACATCTGTAATCGTGAGGTTAACCCCTTCTCAACAGTTCAGTGTTATGATGTGATCAGTGACACCATGATCATGGGTAAAGGTTTGCCTATGCCACTGTATGGACACCACTCTGTAACAGTACTCAAGCATTGAGCTGGTTCTTTAGTTAGCTGACTCTTCTGTTGGAAGATATCATACTGTGAATTGGACTTCTGATGGTAGAAATGGATTTGAATTCAACTTGGAGTTCTGGCTATAACATTTGGTCACAGTCATTCCATCGCCAGTGGAGCAAGTTTTTTATAATATGTAGCATATAACTTGAAAGTTTATCACACAAAAATTGAACCAAATTTTCAGCATCAGTCTTTGTCAGTCTTTGTCGCTGCATAACGCTGCATGGCAGCAGTGCATTTGTTGATTCCTTGACAAAGACTGGTGCCGTTTAGTCGAAAATTTGGGTGAGTGCCATTTTTGTGTTGGATATTACCGGTACAGTTAAATTAGTTCAAGAATGTAGTATATTATAGTTTTTACTATATCTAGTTGTTGATGTTAAGCTACATGGTATTTCTAATGACTGACTACTAACTGTTGCTGTTAACTTTCCTTTATGAAGTAGACTTACTGTTAACATTGATGGTGATGATACCCAATGTATTGTGTTGTACTGTTGCAAGTGGTGAAGGAGCTGAAAAACAAACCTACAGGTACAAGATGTAAGGAACAGAAATAAAATGCTTTCTACAGACTATCTTAAACATTCTTACAATCAAAGTAGAAAAAAGATTCCATTGAAGGCCACTATTTGGTGCCAACTCTTTCTGAGCAAATGTTTGAATACTGAATGTTTTGAAATGATGTGTATAGTTTCAGAGAATCATTAAACTCCATTCGTTTGTAACCTAAAATTTGAAAAGTGGTGACTTTTGCACCCTCAGAATAGTTTGAACACATTGTGGACAAAAGCTATGGTTTTCTGACAGGCAAGCTAAACAAATTTTCTGACTGTCCAACCAGTATGTCAATACGAACATTTCTTCACAATCCCCCTTTTTTTAAAAATCGATATATAATTGAAAAGAAATCTCATCATCAGTTGTATAAAACCTGTGGACCAAAGCTAAGAATATCACATTTGAAATCGATATCTATTTATTTCAACGTTTATGAATAAGACAACACAAAATGCAACTTACAACCTTTGCGTGCTACATATTATCTACTATCTTGTAACTATATAGTTGTAACTGATATGGAATTATGGGCAATTCAGTGGTCAGATCAGAAGTATCATTGAAAAGAACTTAAAGATGATAGAAATAATATTTATCACGAGATGAATATGAATTAGAGCATTTTACATCACACAAAGGTATTCAGTTTGACTAACTTTGACTTACATCATGCATCAGACGCATGCTATAATCACGTCACAGTAGAAGCATCTCTGACTCATCCCAACTTTGATATCGTAAAAGGACGAGTAAATTTTGACGAATAACTAACTTTCGAATATCGTTAAATAAATCGAATAAAATAATGACAATATGTATACCTTCAGTTATGTAAA
This sequence comes from Branchiostoma floridae, assembly GCF_000003815.2. Classification (NCBI taxonomy): domain Eukaryota; kingdom Metazoa; phylum Chordata; class Leptocardii; order Amphioxiformes; family Branchiostomatidae; genus Branchiostoma; species Branchiostoma floridae. The sequence goes on along the minus strand of NC_049989.1, from coordinate 23,368,305 downwards.
ATTGAGTAAACATACTCTTGCTTATGGGCAGGTTTGAAGGTTTAGTTTCGAAAAGGCTGTAATATACAAGGTCCTTATTAGAGTGCCTAACACAAACACAAACAGGGTTTACATATTTGCAGGTTTTACATTTTTACAAGTTTTTACATAGTTACATTTTGTACATGATTTACATATTTACAAGTTTTACATATTCATTGGATTTACATATTTGCAAGGGGTATGTACTAGTAAGTACTTACAACATTCGCTTTCTTACAAGTTTTATGTGACTGTGCTATTTGTTCAGTCTGTTGAACTGGCATAGCTTGCATTTATAAAATTTACAGAGGCACATAAGATGCAGGTATGTCGTGTATACAGGCTATTCCATTGATAAATGTACAGGGCACGTTCCATTTCTGTGTCTTACGTGGTGAGTAACATATTGGTTCTACGAGTTGCATAACAGTGGATATATATTTCGGTATAGGGGAAGAAATGGAGTGGCCTTTCTCGGATGAAACATTCTCAATGACAAATATATCTTCAGCGTTGGGAGATATGGACATAAACAAATCATGCCATACCGCTGACATGCCGATAGGACAGAAGCCATTCTTATCTTCCGAACATGAACGAGTTTTCGTTTTAAATTATAGGAATTCAAATTATCTTTCTCCACTATATAGATAAAGTGATTAATAAGGGTGTTATTCCTCTCATGTTTTTTAATGGTAGGTACATTCTCTTTGAAAAACAGGTTAACTACATTGGCATGTGATAGCAATGGTATAAAACTCAGCAAAAAGGGTTCAACCTCGGATGAAAACAAGGACAGAGTAGGGTTCATTTTTTTCACCATAAGGAGATTCAAGAATCCTATGTTGAAAAAACAAAATGAGATGACATCCCCTCTTTCCAATTTTTCCGCCAAAATGAAATTTTGATTTCAATTTTTTGAAAACTCTTATCATAACTGCTCTTTGAACTATCACCTTCTCCATTTGCTTTAAGAAAAAGACAATGCATGTGACACTGCGCTCAAGTTAGTATTTTGTTCTATCAGTGCTACATGGTAGCACATCATCACGTTGTGACGGTGCCACGAGACGCAACGCATTTTATGCAAGACTAGACGCGCATATGGAGAGATACCCACCGATACACAACTCCGTATAGGTCAAATGGTTATACTGGGGGATGGAAGACATGGTATAAGGTTACGATCGGTTACCTTCGTGAGAAATCCGAACAGTCAGCTGCCCGACTTTCACAACAATCAACCCCCTCTCCCTCCTCAACTTCTCCAACTGTTGTTCTCCCCACCATACATTCTCCCCGTCTGATTCCACACCTTGAGTGCCGTCATACAGGAGTTCATCAGATAAAAGCCGTTGAGCTCGACCTTTGATAATTTCCACAAAATCCCTAACCCCTTCAGCACTGAACTTATTATAATGAAGCTTGATTTCCTTCATGGCAATGGTATGATTTAACCACGCGGCTATAATGGGGAGGGTGTTGTCATCGATGGCATTTGTATCAATATATACATTGGACAGTTTGGCAAGCTTGGAGAATGATTCAATCAGTGCCCCAACATCAACTAGCCTGTTATGACTAAGATCAACCTTTCTCAAGTTTTGACATGAGGTAAGAGCTTCAGTGAGACCATGCACTGCCACATCCCCAATGTCACTGCCACTGAGATCTACTTCTTCTAACAAAGAAAACTGTTGAAACATCTTCGTTAAGAGCATCGCGGTACCTACTGACCAGCCCCTTAGGCTAAGTCTAAGCTTCTTTAATGGATGTGGATCTTCATTCAGTTGGCTGATATGTTCATACCCTCTATCCTCCTGATAGCTGACACAAAGTGCTAACTCCTCCATGTTGGTAAGCTGTGAGAGGAACTGTAGTAAAATGAGGGCTTCAGTAACAGAAAATGTGGTGACATTGTCTAAAATACCTGTATGCATGAGGTCAAATTTTTTAACCTCTGTTCTGCTCCGGGGTCTGTTCAACAACAGATGTCTTAACTTCTCACTTACATCATTTCCTGCAATCTCTATCTTCAGCAACTGGGTAGATGTTTGTTGTAACAGTAATAGCAAAGCTCCCTTATTCAATAATCTGTTAAACGAAAGATCGACTTTGTTCAATTTTGGACATAAACCAAGACCTTTAGCAAGACCAGGAACAGCTTCATCATTGATGGTATTATGACTTAGATCTATCTCTTCCAAGTTGGGAAGAGAAGGTAAAAAGTCTCCCCTGCAAGACAATTCGTTATGACTAAGGTTCAACTTCTTCAGGTTTTGACACGAAGCGAGACCTTCAGCAAGACAGGGCGATGCTGCATCAACAATGCTGCCACCACTGAGATCTATCTCCTCTAATTTCGACATCTGTGGGAGGAACTCTTGCAAGAGTGTGACAGTAGCAACAGATAGAGGAACAACACCCGCCTCAGTGTTCTCTGCCGATAAATGCAATTTTACAACCTGGCTGGCGTCTGTTCTTTTTTCAAGGAGAGACACAATGTCATCACTTATGTTGTTTCCCGATATATCCACTTGTAACTGTTTACATCGCTCTAGTAGCAACAAGAGCAATGCTCCCTTATTGGAGATCTTGTTATTAGTGAGATTGACTGTCTTCAAATTCTCGCATAAATCAAGACCTTTAGCAATACGAGACACTTCCACATCGATGATATCATTGTGACTGAGATCTATCTCTTCCAATTTTGGGAGAGAGGGTAAGAAGCCTTCATTGATAGGAAACCCGTTGTGACTAAGGTTTACCTTCATAAGGTTCCGACACGAGCCAAGACCTTCAGTAATGCCAGGTACTGCCTCACCACGTAAGGCGTTGTGACTTAGATCTATCTCCTCTAGGTTGGGGAGGGATTTCAAGAGATGACCCCTTTTAGAGAACTTGTTATGGCTAAGGTTTATTTTCTTTAAGTTCTGACATGAACGAAAACCATCAGCCAAATTAGAAACTGACTTGTCACGGAGGGAATTATGGCTAAGGTTTATTACCCTCAACTTGGGTAACGCCGGTAAGAAGTCTCCGCTACCAGTCAAGTTATTATAACTCAGGTCCAGCCTCTTCAGGTCCTGAAAAAATCCGAGACTTTCTGCCAAACCTGGCACTTCCTCACGACCAAGGTAATTGTGACTGAGATCTATCTCCTCCAGGCAATGCTGGAAAGGCATTTCTACCACAAGGAAATAAGGAAGTTTCACAATCTTTAAGTTCCTACATGATGCAAGGCATCTTCTTGCGTTTGTTTTCATTTCTTGTGTCCATATCCTATTGCATCGGACTGCTAATGAGGTGAGGGATGGGGTAAATAGAAAATATTGGGCAATTTCTATAAACGCCTTCGAATTGATTCCTTCCTTTTTAATGCTTAGTGCTTGCAGCGAGGGGCTACACAAAAGGTACTTCTGAATATGTTTAACTTGTAAGACACTGTCAGTTCTCTTAAAGTTTAGTGTATCGACATCTGTTGTGTCAGTCGGGAATAAAAGCAGATAACTTAAACAACGGATTTGATGGTTATGACTGATACTTTGGGGACTTCCGCGTCTGCAGAATGGGTACATATTTTGCAAGTCTTCACTTTTTATGTTGTTTGGGAGCTGTATCTTGGTAATAATTGATTTCTTGGATATGACATTTTTCAGGCTGTGGAGTCCATGGAAGGAAATTTCTGGGGAAGAAGATAAATCAAGGGTTTTCTCTGGGAAAAAGCATTTCACTTTGGGTGTAAGTATGTCAAATTGTTTTGACTCCGCAGCTATAGTAACGGCGTACAATAAGTGGTCAAATTCCCCTTGTTCAGTGTCTGCCTTAATTAGTAAGTCTACATATTGCATCAGCAGGTTCGTATGGCTGTCGGACTGGCCAAGTAGGTGGGCTACACAGTAGCAGCTGAGTTGAAGACTGTGTGATTTTTTAACGAAATCCCTGAACTGTTTCTCATGGTCAGCCTTAGTTTTAAAAATGTGTGCTATCCACATTGCAATAAGAAATTGCCGTATGTAGTCATGCACAAACTGGAAAGAACCACTGCTAACGCTGCCCGTAGATACTGACTGTAAAAGTCCAAAACTAGATCGCCGAATATCATCCCATTCTAGTTGATTGTGATGAACAAGATGTTGCTGATATTTTGTTTCATTCTCGTAAGCTGCCTTTCCCAACACGAGGCAGTGACTTTCATAGATAGACTCAAAATCACTAATTTTGAGTTTTGCTAAGCAGAAGTGTTTTGCACATACTTTGGTAACAAATTCTACAAAAGCTGCTAGAGTGTCGGGAAAGCATTTATAGTGTTTCCAGTATTCACATAGGTAGGAGTGGAAAAACCTGTCCCTGATGAGGTGCTTGACTAGTAGGTTACTTGGCCAGCTCTCCTGGATTATCCTTGTCGTGTTCTCATCAGTCTTGAAGAAGTCCTGGAGACAGTCATTCCAGGCCAAGGCGTCTTCACCGGTTGGATACATGGAGGTGATGCTTTGTGACCCTGACAGAAAGGAAAATAAAATTTTACGAGTAAGATAACCTATCGAAAACTTATCTTATACGGTTGTTTTTTAATCGGAGTATCTTAGAAAGCAGTTTACATCAGGGTCATTAACCCTTTCTGAATTCTGACGATGGTAGATTCCGTCTTCCTGCCACCTTTGATTCACTCCTGACGTCATCACACTTCAGGTTTCCGGAAAGTCAGCACAGTAAATCAGACATCTGATAAAGGTCGACGAGACTGACTGAAGAGTCACAGCGTTTCATTGTATGGATTCTACCATGGATTCTACCAACAAAGATGGGCTTTCATTCGAAAAAAATGTGTTGTATTTGAATGAAAATGATAATTTGATTCCAATCATGTCCATGAAACACTTATTGAATGGATAAGAGTCGACAACAGCTCCAGTATTTCCGACTTACCAGACTCTAGAGATGGGCGCTCATGTTCTACAGAAAACGCTCCTCCTGCCATATTACCATGATGGAAACCACCTGGAGCTGATGACTCACTGTCCGTGTCATCTGATAAACTTTCATTGGATCTTTCGTCGCCTAAGGTCAAAAGGAAAGTATGTTGTTATGGCTGTGTTGTTATGGCTGTAGTATTCATCTCAACTATATAAAAATGATCATTTACTGATTCTCTCTCTCTCTCTTAGGTACAATTACATGCACCATTATAAGTCAGTTACTCGATAGATAAGAGTTCGTTTCAGTAGAACTCCAGAAGAATTCCATTCTCTCCTACGAGGATTCCGAATCCCCCTGGATTCTAATATCCCCTGTGTTATACAATATTTATTTATTTATTTATTTGCAAATCCATGCCCGTAGGCTAATTGCAATGATACAGACAGTAAATAACCCCCATCATTGGAAGCACCACTAGTACTAGTGCAAGACTTACCGCCAGGCCGGTCTGTATCCATGTCCTCACTTCGTTTCTCTTTTGCAGTCTCAAAGGTTGCTGATGCTGCAAAAAGCTGACCAGACTCCACTGCATCTACATATCAAAATAGACATGAGTTTTAACAGAAAAAGAAATTGCATTTAGTAATATTGTAGAGGATCAACTAACTACTCACATCACCCGCCTCCTATTGGATCGTTGGGGCACCAT
>NC_049989.1:23348948-23362555 GCF_000003815.2 Branchiostoma floridae | reverse complement strand
TGTGTGTTTGTGTGTGTGTGTTACTGTGTGTGTGTATGTGTGTGCCTGTGCCTATGTATGACTGTTTATGAGTGAGTGTGTTTGCTTGTGTGTGTGTTTGTGTGTGTGTGTTAATGTGTGTGTGTGTGTGTGTGTGTGTGTGTATGTGTGTGCCTGTGCCTATGTATGACTGTTCATGAGTGAGTGTGTTTGCTTGTGTGTGTGTTAGTGTGTGTGTGTGTGTGTGTTATGTGTGTGTGTGTGTGTGTGTGTGTGTGTGTGTACCTGTGCCTATGCCTGTTACTTATGTATGACTGTTTATGAGTGAGTGTGTTTGCTTGTGTGTATTGTTTCATGTGGGTGTTTTTGTCTGCCTTTAAATGTGTGATTGTGCAGCTCAGTAGTAACATACATTCTCATTATTACATCAGGTGTCATTATACCGCCACCTCAAAAAACGTTGTTATGGAGGCCTTCTCAAGATTGTTTTCAACACCTATATATCTGAAGTGTATTACATTAATGATATTTAACATTTGGTGTTCAAGACAATCTTGGGAAGACCTCTATACTAACGTTTTTTTAGGTGGTGGTATAATGACACCTGGTGATAGTCGATGTTAAGTGGAGCTGTGCATTTATTTGCACAAATTTTCACTTCACCAAACTGAAGATGAGTTAGGTGGAAAACAGATGATTATACCAGTTGCCATCAGCGTGCATCTTTATGCTAGTTTGTGTGTTCCTTAACGTACTTACCTCTGTCTATGGCCGCTGGTGCTCCTCAGATGGGCACGCAGGAAGGTTTGGGTTGCTTCGTCCTTAATCATGGCCAGAGTGCCGCCCTCATCCTGTATTGTGTGCGTACAGTGGTATTCTTATTTTGTACTGGATGAAATCGCGAAGTATAAGAAGATGGAAACTACTGGGGTTTAATAACACATTAGCTATCTGATCTATATGTCTTCCCCTGGCTGATTTTGGTCTTATCAAAATATCAAAGTACTCATGATAGTATTATACAGTAGCTGCATGATATAAGAAATAAATAGCATTTAAGGAACAGCTAATAGCTGAATCAACTGGAATAGAACAAAAATGATAATGAGAACTGATAAATGAGGTAACAATTTATTGAAAAAACAAAAGAAATAAGTAAATTATCAAATATACAGATTAGATAACAACTGAATGAATGCAGTAGCTTGCCTGGCAGGCTTGTTTGGCCGCCATGTAGTTCAGCCGTGGAGTACGGAAGGAGCCGGACCAGAAGCACTGGTTCTGATACACGCCGAAGTTGTGGGAAGGGTTGAGTCCAGGGTAGAGAGCGGAGCAAGCTGTGAAAAATTCAAACAACCCGAATTCAGTCTGACGTAATCCCACCACAAGCAGCTCGTTCGCTAGTCAGGGGCCTGGATCTCTTATTGGAGACGTTTTAAGGGTACGACATGTGGTCAGGAAGGGGCCCCTTCATTACGAGTCCAAGAGAAAAGTTATGACCATTGAATGTCCAGAACACGATAATTGTAATATGAAGACAAGAGGTACTGTTGCAGTACTTTGGATAGTTACTAGGGGACCATAACTTATCTTCTCTAACTTGTTTATAGCACCCACTAACACATATATCATGAAGCTCCACCCAAAATATTCCATGCTACACTGTTCACAGACAAGGCAACAATTAGTCAGGTGCAGTTTGAACTTTGGTAGCGTTCGCCCTTTGGAAAGGCACAAGTTTCCTCACATTAGTACCTAGCTTTGATAAGGGACGTCTCTCGGATAGGACGTTAAATGGAGGTCCTTGCCTGTTGAGAAGAGCATGGACGTTAAAGAACCCACCACACCTTTTGAAAAGAGTACTGGGGCATGCCCGGTGTGCAATGGCCCAAATCTTTTTGTCTGGAGTTGATGATTCACAAATCACCCCAATGGATGCCTAGCAAACCGCCATCTCGTATCAATCATACAATATGTTGATTTTAATCATTCACCCTGAAGGGAGACCTGACACACTCCCAGCCAAAGAAAGGGTATAACCCTGACTGTGCGTAAGCACGTTGATTACCTACTACATAGTTTTTGCAAGCAGATACAAGAATGTAATCATAATGACTCCTTTGATTAAGTTATATAACAAAGAACAGCTTTAGTTATCTTTAGCACAGAAGGTCATAAGATTAGAACATGTTTTTTGTTCAGTTTATATCTATATTAGGTTAAGAATTAATAGATGTAACTGACAAATTCAGTATTCAGCACACAGCTGATCATTATTAGCTGGCACTACAGATGAACCTAATTCCTGGTGGTTCGTGCAAGTTCCACCACACCCCAAGTCTGTTGTTGTCATGATCACAATTAAATATTTTATTTTTTATGTTTTATTCATGTCACATTGTTGTCCCCTGTACTGTGTACAGGTGTGGTCTAACCACAGCGCTGCCACGCTGCAGATAGTAAGAGTTGCATTTCATGGCGCCCTTAAAATCATTACGTCACAGCCAAGATCCAGTAGCAACAGCTGGCTCTTTGCACTGATGCGTGTGGACACGTTCGACGCCAGTAAGCTGACGCATTCATTTGCGACTCGCCTCCTGGCGTCTGAGAACGATATTGTTAGAGTGCTATAAATTAAACTCTGATGTTGCCTCCACAAGCATGTTCTGGAATAACTACGTATACTGTCACGTCGTACACAGACCACGTACACGAGATACAGTGTGAACCCTGTATTTTGATTTTTTTTTTTACTCAATGGTCACCACGTAACAAGGCCTGAAGGCCACTCAAGGTTACGGGTTATATGATTGGAACTGTAACAGCAACTCTTCGCCCTAGGTCAGAAACATCATGATTGAGACCAGCCCAATTGCTCACTATGAGTGAGGACTAACTGACTTAATAGGCGAAGCAGGGATTACGGGGGCTGCTCGGGAGATTCCCTACCCCTATTTTGGCCGGAATGGTTTGATCCGCTCGGGTGGATGTTCGCACATGTGGCGGGTTCTTTAACGTGCTTGGGGTGTTGCTCTCCTCTAACACAGGACTTCCATTTAATGTCCTATCCGTAGGACGGCCCGAGCCGAAGCTAGGTACTCATTTTAACCTGAGTGAAGTGAGGAAATTCGTGTAAAGTGCCTTTCCCAAGGGCACACTGAGATCGGTAACACAGCAGGCGGATTCGAACCCGCAACCTCTGGGTCACGGGCCGAAGAAACTGCTACTGCGCTACACGGTCCCACCATTAAGTGGTAGATTATTGTTTTTTTTTTTTCAATGTACTGTCAATTGTCTGTCCTTATGGGCCATAGCGCCTGACAACAAACAGACAACAACAAATAGAATATGCCCTTACCCGTACAGGTGACACCGTTGCCAATGTACCCAGGATTACAAGTGCATGTGAAGCTTTCGGGTGTGTCCGAGCAGGTGGCTTGGGGGCTGCAGTTGTTGTTTCCATCTGCACATTCATCTACACGGACTAAATACCAATAATTTAGATTAGACCATGATAACTTGGAGACGTTTCACATAGCAGCAACACAATCAAGTTAACGCTAGTTCACCTTTATCCGCGGTGTAACCTATATTCGTTCTTTACAAGAGCAGGGTATTTATGGCTATCATGCCGACGAAATGTGAGTTTAAACTACTATATTGTGATAATATTACAATTTGAAACCATCGTCCGTCAACTGGATATTGTTTAATGCGCTGTTTTGAAAAAGAACGGATATAGGTTATCCCACGGATAAAGGTGAACTAGCGTTATATCAACACCACCCTTGAACAATTATAAACAAACACACGCAGAGGTATGAATAAAAAGGCGTGAAGTGGGATCATGCTTGGCTTGGCTTTGCGTTTTTGTAAAACATTTTCAAGGGGTATAACAGACGAACAATGGATCTCCAAGGTATTCGGCATGAATGTAGCTTAGGATGAGGCAAAGTGTGATTCAAATTTTTCAAATTGGGACTTTGACAAATGTATATTAAATTGACTAAATTCTACCTTTCAGGTGTTTTCCATTATAAGACATTAATACAAGTCATGTAACTGGTTTGATTAATGGCAGCTGAACAGACAGCAATCTTGGAAATAAGGTCCGACTTTGCATAGTTAATGTGAAAAGAAATTGACATAATTCCTTGGTGGTACTTTTTTTAAAGTTTGGAAAAGTAGGGTGAAAGTCCCTGTTTGTCTAGGAACATCGTTGTCCCCACCTTCTTAACCAATTACAATGTAGATTTCATACAATAGACAACTTTTCGTTTCCATGTTTGCATCAATTTTGGGGCTCCCTGAGCATCCATATAATCAAGAGTCATTTTTTTAATCAGCCCGTAACTCAAAACGTCTGGTATAATTGTTTCAAATTATCAACAATGATTTAAACATTGCAGCTGTTAAACTAGACTACAACTGATGTAACAAATGAAACTTACTGTTGCATCCTAAGATTTCTGCCCGCATGGACATGTAATGTTGCCAGGTCTGAGGCAGAAAGCGAACATAACGGGCTTCAACGGCGTTGTCCAGTAAGTTTGTTACAGGTGTGTAATAGTCCGTGTTGCCTATGAAAACCTGAAAGTAAAAGGGAATATTCAGATTAGGGAATTTCCACTCTTTTTACCATTAATAACACCACAGCCTCCGTATGGTTAACATCCCATGAAAGTGAAACAGTAGTGATCAAGCCAAACCTACCGCCCATATGAATAGAATAGAGAAGAACTTTATTGCACGACAATTGTACATGGTACAAAGTATGGCAACAACTATTACATAAAGTACAAAATAGAGGTATAGGATAAAGCTTAACATCATAGTTAACATAACAATAATATATGTGTGTGACAGACCTACTCAGTGGAGGACAGCTTTGTGAGAAGATTGTTGACACGGGATAGATGCAGTGTATATGTGGTATGTTGAAGGGCAGTGGCGGCGGCACAGGGATCTCAGAGCAAGAGTCTAGATTTGACAATTTTCCCTGGGATGCACACCCCCAGACCCGATTTGGTGATATGCGACATACAACAATTTTTGCCTCAGATATGACTTATCTCCAAGGAGAGGTGAGGAACCGACTGTTTTCTGATTCAGAAGTTTGTTTAGGCATTTTTATCGACCTTTAATTTGTATTTTGTACCGTTTCTTTCTTCTTCGGCCGGAGAGTAGATATGACTTTGTTCTAGCCTCTGTTGCAGGCTCCAAACGGGACTGATTTTATTTGGCTGGTTTGCGATGTTCAACACTGGCTAAGCTTCTCTTATGCTGGGAAAGAGAGTTTGCAGTCACTGTGGAAGGTTAAGTTTTGCCCCATTTCGAAGCCTGAACGGGGCAAAAGTACCTTCTACGGGAAACTCCCATTTGTCTTCTGTAGGATATTTTTGCCTTGCCAGTAGATCTATAAGCCTCAGGGTACTGGTGACATGGCAAAATTTGGGAAGATAAAACTGCATGTAAATTCTGGCATTTCCGCACGCCACCGAATGCATCCGAAGTTAGGTGTAACGTCATCCTTACTTCAGACAGTGGCAGAGGAATATAACAGATGGTCACCAAAACTTCGGTGGAAACAATTTTATCTGAGTGACAGTGTAAATTTGTAAAAAGAAAGGGTCTCCTTATTCAGTGTCATTTGAACCTGATTTAACTATTTACAGATCTGACCTATATGTGCAGCACACCAACAGATATTATTATCTGCATTTAAGACTGCATCAAAAATGTAATGATCATTGTCCTATTTTTGATATAGTCTGTTACCTTCTCTGTGCCTTCACTGTTGGCGTATGTTGTCCAGCTGGCCCCATCCGTGCTGTGCTGGAGTTTGTATGATTTCACCCAAACTCCACCGACGACTCCCTGCGTAATGGTGCCGGTGACTTTCTTTATCTCTCCTAAATCAACCTGAAAGACACAATTGTTTCGACTTTTGTTATTCATCTTGTTGTATTCATCTTTTGGCATAATAATTGTAATGTTAGAAGATGCATATGGGTCTGGCTGATGCAATCTGAGTCACTTTATACAAAGTAGATGAAATTAGGCAAAGCAGTACAGTGAGACATCAATTCCAAACGAATTCATCATTCTGCAGTGCCCCGAGTGGGTAACATTGAGATACTGGGACGACAAAATTGACTTAGATAAAAAAACAAAGTTGCTACTACAGTTTCCTGCGACTGCTGTATTTCTATTTTGAGATATATATCACGCGATGTATTAGCTTTTCATCGATAACGAATATGGCACCAACTTGAGGGTTGCGACGGATGGATATGCTTTTCCTGATGTTGAATTAAGGTCACAGTAAGTAGAATAACACCAGCTGATTTTGAAAGAAAATTAAGATTGTTCCCCTCCAGAGATGGCCAACATGAAAGCATCAAAATGGAAAATATGTCCTGTTGTAGCCTTGATTGACATGTATATGTAGAAATGGTTTATTTATCTAAACACACACAAAGTCATGTACAAGATGGTAGTTCGAAGACTAAATTGCCTCGAACAAATTACAAGAGAGAGTATAATGGAATGCCCTGCCTTAGTATGTGTATGTAATGCATAGGCCAGGACTGGCCCCTCGCGTAGGGTAATACCGCCCCTTACGGGTTCTTTAACGTGCCTTGGGTGTGCCTCTCCCCAGATACGGGACCTCCATTTAAGGTCCTATCCGAGGGACGGCCCTAGCCGAAGCTAGGTACTCATTTTCACCTGAGTAAAGTGAGGAAAGCCGTGTAAAGTGCCTTTCCCAAGGGCAGCCGGATCCGAACCTCTCGAACACACTGCCATTGCGCCACGCAGCCCTGCCTAAGTGCATTAATCTAATTATAATAATCACAATTCCCACTTAACTTAATATATATATCAGTAATAAAATCGATCTCATTTCAATATAACTATAACTAGAACTAGAACTATCGAGGAAGATTAAAATGGGACATTTAAAGTTTAATATGAATCTAAAAGGTTGACACAATATGGCAGCGTAGTATTCCTAAGACGTGGCGTTTGGCACTTAAACTGACTGAAGTTGTCAGCATTTCTGAGGTCCCTACCATGTGCCTCAGAGCGCCGTGGTGGTAGCCAGTTGAAAACCTCAGAATGAACAAGGGATCTGGAAAACTTCAGGCAGTAAACTTTATGTCTTACATGCAGAGGTTCTAGATCACACATCTGTAGCGCTGAATTGTAGGAACTGTAGGAACGACCAAGAATGATCTTACAAGCTCTGACCTGGACACGCTCTGTCATACATGACTGTTCTACTGTAAGCCCAGGGTGCCAAACCTGGCAGGCGTATTCCAGGGTGGGCCGGACAAACCCTATGTACACAAGTACTAAGTCGCTAGAGCTCAGACCGTGTTTCTTCCTAATCATGCATACACAGCAGTTAGCTTTGCCCACAATCAAACTACATGTGCAGTCCACTTCAAGTTTGCTTGTAATATTACACCCAGGACCTTGGCCATGTGCACAACTTCAAGTTCAGATGCGCCAAAAAACAGTCTGGGAGTTGCAGGTGTTTTTGCAAGAAGCATGTGAACATCACCTTGCATTTAGTTGGGTTGAGTTGCATCTACAAACAAGCAGAACAAGATTTTTCGATCCATCAAACATTATAACTACCTGCAACCACTCCCCAATGGCTGAGTGCGCACTTTTCCATGGGGCGTGACGGGTTCCAAAGTTTCCGTTTCACCTTGCATACCAGGACATACATGCCAGCATCAAAATATATAAAATTATTGTCCACCATTAGTTAATTGAACATGTGAAACCATGAAGATTCAGCGATGCTGCCAAACAGGAATTGATTATTTTTCAAATAAGAAAAACAGTTACTAGATTAAAATATTTTCAGTCTATCAAAATGTGTACCTACCTGTAACCACTCTTCAACTGCTGAATTTGAGGTTCCCCAGCCGTATGCTCCGTCAAGCCGGGCCGTAGAGGGCTGGTATTTCTGGCCGGAGAAAGACGAAGATGCAGTGATGCTGCCATCAGGTATGGCACCAGACTGCATCCCCAGCGGATCCTGACAAACTGTGAGAAAAGGAAAATTGTGTTCAACTTGTTTTCGGATGTCCTGAAAATGCCAGCTGTAATGGAGAATGTTCACTTTAGCTAAGTCACAGCAGCTCAGAAAACAAACTATATTATCAAAACTGGAAGACATACCCGTAACCGTCAGGAACAACCATTATGTGAATATTGTAATTTGAATAAAATGGAGGATGAATTTTTGCAATAGAATGCAGACGGCATAGCAATGGTAGAAATAACTGTACAGGCTTGCCTGGTGCGTCGCACAATGTGGGAACCATATTTCTTTCTTTCATACTGTAACACTTGTAGAAAAATGTTATTCCTAAATTAAATGCAACTAGACAAACTTTCCATCAAAAAAGCATAACGTTATATTTCTACTATAGCAAAAATTTGATAACTTGAATTCATTTGATGTTAGTTTATTTTCTATCTTTTATATTTTGTCATGACCTTTACCTACCCAGTGTGGCAAGAATATGCAACAATTGTCTTCATTCGTGCATTCAATAAGTACTTGCTAATCACCCGATGTCTATTTACACAAATACAATGTAAATTTGATTTGTGAAGGCGGGTCAAACATTTGTATACGGGTAAATTGACCCATTTCTTATAAAAGGGCTTGAAATTTTGTCACAAAGATAAATCCATTTATCTTTTTGAGAATAAAATATATCAATTTATTTTTCAGATCTATATTCATTGAGCGACTGGGATGATTTCATGATGACTCTTCTTAGAAGTGACCACGTTGATTTTGGACCATAGATAGTGACATGTTTGGATGATAGTTTCCCTCTAACAACAGCCTGGGGTTATTGGCATAACGCTGGCCAGTGCTAACGGAGCTAAAATCACAGATTGCAGGCTGGTACGCCAGGACCTGACGTGAGTAATAAACGAATACAAGCAGTTTGACTGTGACATACATGTGCTCAATATGGTCTGTTATTATATAAGACTGGAAACTGACATGTTGCACTGGGTATTGAAAACTGTCAAATAACGAAGTGTCAGGGTGCACTGGATATTGGAAAATGTGAAGAAGAAAAAACATGACCTGCAATATCAAAAAATTAAAAGAATAATATTGTTTTACCGGTGCAAGTGAAACTGTCGGCAGTGTTGTAACAGGTTTCTTGAGGGCCGCAGTTGTGGGATCCATCAGCACATCTATCAACTGTACGGACAAAAGATTGATTAGACTGGAACATACTGTAAATGCATTTAAGTTCGTAGGGATTTAATTTTGCGTTAGCGGGAAAAAGAACTTTTCGTGGTGGTTTTAAGTCTCTTACTGCCATGGAAAATGTTCGCGGTGGTTTTAAGTTCGTTGCGAAGCGGCCTCCACAAAAACCGCGAAAGTTTCTTTTTGTAACTTTTGTGTGATTATATGGATGACATCCGTGCTCGCAAAAAAATTCTAATAATTAAATTCGTTGTTTGATATATCAATTGAAAGCTTGTGTGTTTCCCTTTCTTATGGTATGAAACACATTATGATTGTAAACTTATGACACGAGCACGAGGCCTGCGTACATCAGTGGGACACCAAAAAAAAGTGCCCAAATTTCCCTACTTCTGCTCAACCCTGTATCGTCCGGTTGTTATGGCCGCAGGCCGGTGACAATGATTCAATCAATCCATTTTACACATAACCTATGGTATACAGAACATCCAACTTTCTTTTTGGTGCATCTGAGTAGATTATTCTATTATTTGTGAATTCATGGAACGAGCACCAGGCCTGCTTGCATACAGGGGGTCACAAAAATAACGTGCTGAAATTTCCCTACTAATTAAAAGTTAAACACTCCATTCAGCTCATCTTCATCCGTTTGTATTGGACTTGTGACAAGTTGAATAAACTGTTCAGACTTATCAATGAAAGCCTGGACCAGTAACTGTTACTAAAGCAAACAATTTGAACAGTTTACATAATGTGTTTGATACCATAGGAAAGGAAACCACACAAGCTTTCACTTGATATACAATACGTTGAAATCGATGCAGAAACATCAGAAATATGATCAACCGAAGTTGATATGTGAAACTTTTTGTGCCGCGTTTAGAATGTTCTGGGTGATCTGTCAAGGACCTTCCTTGTAATCCAGATCTTACCTGCCGCTGTGTAGGAGGCCTGGAACCCCGAATACGCTTCAGAATCGTCAGATGTAAAAAGCAGGAGCATCTGATTAGATGTGCTGATGATGGGGTCTGGTATGAATTCACCAGAGAAGCTGGAAATCAAAATGATTATTATTGCCTTTGTTTTATGTTACCAAGACAATGAAAGATATTTATTCTGAAGCCAGTAATTATCTCCATGAAAACGGAGATATAGTTTTGGGTGTGTGCGTGTGTCTGTGACTCTGTGTGTGTGTCTGTGTGAGGATAACTGGACAAGGGAACGACAAATTTAGATGATATTTGGTATGTAGGTAGCTTAGATAGAGATGCACATAATCAAGTGCAAATTATGCAAACTGGCACTTAATTTGCATAATTAATGAGGGTAATCTATATTTGTAGTTTTTTCCATATGATTGTAAGACTCAAATACCTGTCATATTATGTAGTTTGTGGCTGGTGGGACATTGACAGATATCAATTACGCAAATATGTCCCTAATTTGCATAATTGATATATAAAGTGCTATAATTCTTCTAAATGGTAAATAATTGCACAGCAACATTGTGACCAGTGTAAGTTATCTAAATGTCTACATAACCAAGCATAGATTATGTAAATGTGGAAATCATTTACTTAATCAGACTATTTCATGGAGATATGAGGTCTCCGAAGACTTGTTTACACAGAACTCACTCTCTGTATCATCCAAATTTCCCTACTGTTATAGAAAACTGTTGGCCGTTCGGGCCATTACCTCCACGATCGTAGATGACTGTCAATGTCTCCATCGAATATGCGTAAGAAATCATTTCGGCTCTCAATCTGGACGCTAGCGTCAAACGTGAGAAGAACTAGGCGTCCTTCTGGCACGGTGATCGTCCAGTGACAAGTCGCATAGTTGGGGTAGTTATCGGGGTAGTTCGGTGATGTCACAGTACCTCCAGGGGGAGCCGACAGCAAACCTCCACATGCCGGAGTGTCTGAGAAGAGGATAAATGGCATCAACAGTCTTCAATATAGCATAAAGACCAGATCGGTCAAAATCCGTGCTCTATATCTTTCATCACTTATTACCGGTATTGCCACAAGGTATTAGTTATCAAAAGTCATTTGAGTTTTAATCGGATTCCTTTCTTTGCATCGCATGCCTCGCCCTCATTATATCTTGGTGGTTACATGATTCTCAAAGGTTAACGTCGTCAATGTTACACGTCTGCGGCGTCACTTGAAACGGGATACTGTAAATGCATTTAAGTTTGCGGGGATTTAATTTCGCGGTAGCACTATGCACTGTAGTATCTTAATGCCCTGGAAAAATGTTCGCGGTGGTTTTAAATTCGCGGTGAAATGGCCGCCGCGAAAACCGCGAACATTAATCCACCGCGAACATTTCTGCATTTACAGTAGACCCCGTGAAATTTTCATTTAAATGTGCCCAACACCCACGAATAGTACACGATCTTGCTTCCTAATGATCAATGTACAAGTCTTCGTCATTATACACGGCGCCGAGAGTGTCCGTTTTGGGCACACCACTAATGGATTTTCTCAACAAAGTCTCAAATAAATGCTACAAAAACACGTTAACTTAACTATTGGTGGAGGTTACATAATCAAGCACAATCCTTGTATTGAGACATCTTTAATACCTGTGGCTGTGTAGGAGAACCGGAACCCCGGATACGTAAAAGACCCGTCAGATGTAAACCTCAGGAACATCTGATTAGTTGTACCGGTGATGGGGCCTGGTATGGTGTTACCTGTAAACCTGGATATCAAAATAAATCATTATTGTCTTTGTTAATGTTACCAGAAAATATTGAAGATCTGAATTCTGTAGCTAGCAATTTACACGAGAGCTCACTCTCTGCACCATCCAAAATTATGTAATAAAAGAAAACTTTTGGGACATTCAGGCCAATATTACCTCTGCAGTAGTAGAGCACTGTCACTGCCTCCATTGTAAATGTGAACATAGTCCGTAAAACTTTCAGTTTGGAAGCTGTCAAACGTGAGAAGAACTAGGCGTCCTTCTGGCACGGTGATCGTCCAGTGACAAGTCGCATAGTTGGGGTAGTTATCGGGGTAGTTCGGTGATGTCACAGTACCTCCAAGGGGAGCCGACAGCAAACCTCCACATGCCGGAGTGTCTGAGAAGGAGATAAATGGCATCAACAGACTTCAATATAGCATAAAGACCGGATCGATCAAAATCCGCATTCTATATCTTTCATCACTATAACCGGGATTGCCACAAGGTGTTAGTTATCAAAAGTCATTTGAGTTATAATCGGATTCAACTTTCTTTGCATCGCATGCCTCGCCCTCATTATATCACCTGTGGTTACATGTACATGATTCTCAAAGTTTAACGTCGTCTGGTCAATGTTACACGTCTGCGGCGTCACTTGAAACGGGACATTTCCATTTTAAATGTGCCCAACACCCACGAACAGTACACGATCTTGCCTTGTAATGATCAATGTACAAGTCTTCGTCATTATACACAGCGCCGAGAGTGTCCGTTTTGGGCACACCACTAATAGATTTTCTCAACAAAGTCTCAAATAAATGCTACAAAAACACGTTAACTTAACTATTGCTGGAGGTTGCAAATCAAGCACAATCCTTGTATTGATACATCTTTAATACCTGTGGCTGTGTAGGAGAACCGGAACCCCTGAGCCGTAGAAGACCCGCGAGGTGTAAAGGTCAGGAACATCTGATTAGTTGTACCGGTGATGGGGCCTGGTATGGTGTCACCTGAAATGCTGGATATCAAAATAAATCATTATTACCTGCATGTATGCAGGTATGGTTTTGATGCTGGTGGAAACTTTTCGGTAGCCGGGGATGTAGGGCGCTGTATCTCGTGAACGGATGGTGCGAGCACGACGATTTTTGGTACGTGGGTTGGGGGTGGTAGCCTAACACTCGGGTTTGATTTTGGGCCTCCTGGCGTTTGAACTTGACATTGCAGGTGGCATTTTTGGTGTTTTTTGGGCACTTTTGGCGCTGTGTGTCCGGAACGATACGCGCGATTGCGACGATTTTTGGTGCATGGGTGGGGGGTTGTTGCCTGTTGCCTAGGATTGACTTTGGGCCTTGTCGCGTTTGAACTTGACCCGGCAGGTCGAATTTTGTGTCCGGGAGGGGTGTTTCCGGAGTTATATCTTCTGAACGGCTGGTGCTGGCGCGATGATATTTGGCACATGTGTCGGCGGTGGCTGAATAATGCTCAATTTTGATTTTGGCGCCCTTGGTGCTTGAACTTGACATTTTAGGTTACCTTTTGTGCGGGCACGGGGCGTGCGCTGTATCTCTGGAACGCAAGGTACCATTGTGTTGCTATTTGGTACGTGAGTTGTTTGTGGTGTCCTGGTGGTCAGGTTTGATTTTGGGCCTCCTAGTGCTGAACTTGATACTGA
>NC_049989.1:23343252-23346931 GCF_000003815.2 Branchiostoma floridae | reverse complement strand
AGTAATGTTCATCCATGTCCAAACTTACAAATTCAGAAAATGAATTTCAGAGTCAGACTTTTGCATGGTGCACAACCAACACGGTAAAAAGCTCATTTTTCCAACCACGTACCACAGACAAAAAGGCAAAAATACACAATAGGTCTACAGAAACTCAATACATTTCATGCAGGCCTGAGGTCTACGAACTCTTGTTGTCTTTGTTAATGTTACCAGAAAATATTGAAGATCTGTCTTCTGTAGCTAGCAATGTACACGAGAGCTCGCTCTCTGCACCATCCAAAATTATGTAATAAAAGAAAACTTTTGGGACATTCAGGCCAATATTACCTCTGCAGTTCTGGAGCACTGTCACTGCCTCCATTGTAAATGCTTAAGGTGTCCGTATATTGTTGAGTTTGGAAGCTGTCAAACGTGAGAAGAACTAGGCTTCCTTCTGGCACGGTGATCGTCCACTGACAGTTTGCAGAGTTGGGGTAGTTACCGGGGTAGTTTGGTGATGTCACAGTACCTCCGGGGGGAGCCGACAGCAAACCTCCACATGCCGGAGTGTCTGAGAAGGAGATAAATGGCATGAATGGTCTTCATATTAATCTCCAAGCAGATCCTGCTGTAGCACAAGATAGTATCAAAAGCTGACAGAGGAGTGAGCTGGCCAAGGAGTGGGTATGCGACCCGGTGCCCGTTTGACTCCCTTTGGCCGGCTTCACTCCTCTGCCAGCTTTGATACTATCTTATGGCACCGTAGGATGACACCTTTCTCACGCGGCGGCCATGATAGATCGAAGACGAGGTCAATGAGGCAAACAGACAAAACTTATTTCTAAACTCAGGTCCAATTTAGTTTTTCCCCAAACCACACAAATTTTCATGATATCAGATAAAATAATAAACATTATAACTAGTGTTATGCACCGAAAAATGTAGCAATTCAGAGTAGTGTCTACTGTTCCCAGAGTCTCTTAAGAGATGCACAATAAAAACATTATCATGCCCATATTTGACGGACTTCACTTATTGGTCGCTTTTCTAATTGGCAGGCTATCATTAGTTGAACTGCTAATTATGATGGACAGTCTTTTGTTTGCCGCATTGAACTCGTTTTAGATCTATCATGGCCGCCGCGTGAGAAAGGTGTATAGTGGGGATACTTTACGCCTAAGGGCTTAGATCACTGTTTGTGACAACTTACAGTGAATGACTATGAACTGACACCACGTCCCTACCTTGGCCATTTGCCGAGTCCGCCAGTAACAACAGCACGAGGGTCAGACCGACCCGACGGCGATCCATTCCGCTCACCTGTAGCAAAACAAGGTGTAAAAATTACATTTTTCACAAGCAAAATCATCGTGACCATAACATACTTTGATCAGGAAATAGAAAGAAAAAAATTTGGTTCTGTTGCACTATTACGAAAAGTCGTAAGGGACTCGAAGTGTACTCAACAGCTTTTTTGATTATGCCATTCGGCCAGAAACCAACACAACCACTGTCACTACTGCTTCTAAGTGTACGCAATACTGTGGCCGGTGGTAGTGATGGTACTGAAATAAATTAGTGAGCACAAAACATGAAGCGATGGACCTGGCTAAACATTGCACTTATCCATGAATAGTCGATCCACCATCCTCATCCACCTTACTACTATATCATAGCTTCAGGTAGGCCTAGTCTGGTACATTCTATTCTGTTGTCTTCCCAACCAAAAATGTCTTCCCCTTTTCAGACGTCCTCTGTCACTTTTAAGTACAGCTTTTGCAGGTCCTGGAGATATTGCCACATGACCAAACCATCTCAGCTTGCGCTTCATCACAGTTGTAAAGAGTTTGTCATGTGGTCCGGTAGATTCAACTACTGTGTTGCGGATTTCCTCATTGTTAACGCGATCTTGATATATGATGCCCAGAGTTTTCCGGTAGCTAATATTTTATTAAACTGAAAGATCAGGTGTAAGTGCCCAGGTTTCACAACCATATCTAGATAAATTTACAGAGCTAGGCAGCGCAGGAGATTGCGTTTGGAGCATAAACACATGTTCTTATCTTTCCACATCTTTCAAAAAGTCAAAGCTTCACTTTTTCGGACGAAAGTACTTCTATTGGCTGCCACGCATATCGACAGCTCAAGTTTTAATGTCTTGGAGCATATTGGATTTTGTCCCACGTGTGTCCACGCAGGGTGGATGGGGGCATCTGGGCGAGATTTTAAGGATACTCCACAGGCGCCTTCGTGAATTTATGGCAATTCCCCACTGACAGCCAACAGTATTGGCCTCCAGCGGCAGCCCCCGGTGTACATTCAATGACTTCTATGTCTACTACTTCTTCTGGAAACAACCAGTCCCCGCCTGTAACAAAACTGAAAGAAGAACTATATACTTATATGTTTTAACGGCTGTGACAACATGCGCACCGAGGTTTTCCCTCGGAGACATTTTCTGATGGCCTCTTGTCACAAGTGGCAAATCGACACCAGAGCGAATGCCATATTCGACCTGGCTTTGAGTCTTTGACCAACATGAAAGACCTGTTTGTATCAGCGCCCCTCTGTTGCCCCTTTTAGCCTCAGTGATCATTAGTTTGTTCTCTGAATCCCACAATCCATAGCCAGAGATAACAAACATATCAAGAAGCGGATTGAAAAAGACTTTGGGGGTTCTTTCACTGGCGGCGGCACAGTGGGGGCGGTCGCCCCCACAAAAATAGGTCGTGAGGACGTCGCCCTAACGTCGCCCCACGGTAAGATAAGCTGAAACACCCAAAAATCAAGCTGAAACCCTTGTGTATATTTTCACTGATGGAAAGTTGATCAAACCGAGTCTACCGGCAAAATTTGTCCCTGAAAATACAGGAAATTGTGAAAGGATGGCCAAACAAAATGCAAGGACATCCTATGTAATTGGATATGATATTAACCCCCTGCCTGCTCGCTCGTTGGTATCGCCCGTCATTCAGTAGCGAGCGTCACCGAGCGAGCACGCTTCTCTGTCTCCTACTACTACTAGTCCTAGCTGTACTAGCGAATTTCAGAGGGTCCAGATTTCAAAATTTCTAATACCCCTGTCACATTATCCACGATCTTCGGGCGTATCGATGGAAAATTGGCCATATTTAAGATCTACAGAGGGTTGCACATATTTTTCACATGAAAACCGTCCTGTCACATATAAGCCATACTTTGTACCTTGTGCAATTGTTGTGCAATAAATATACTATAAGCGAGGCTCGGGCGATTGCTGCAGAATCGTCGTCCGATCAATTTTCGCTAAATGTGACAGGGGTATTAGGACCTCCCGTGCAAGGACTCGCGGCTTTGGCGCTGAACATGGTCGGTTACGGTAGCGCCGCCTCAAAAAACCCTTTTCACTAATAGAAATTTCATAATCAGTCACTAGCTGGAGAAAAGAGGACGAGGTAATAATTAAAACAAACTTTTATTTTGGAACCATAATCATGGAAACAGAAGGCATGGACGACCGTGCAAGACATACATTAAACAGTTTGAAGCTGACAGCGGTATAGACCTACATCAACTAATTGCAGCGTTGGTGATAGATATGGAGACAACAAGTCTAGACATCTGAAGTGTGTGCGTGCGTGCGTGCATGCGTGCGTGCGTATGTGGTGTGCGTGTGTCTGTGTGTGCGTGCGTGCGTATGAGGTGTGCGTGCGTGTGT
>NC_049989.1:23340138-23343152 GCF_000003815.2 Branchiostoma floridae | reverse complement strand
GCGAAACGATGTTCGATTTTATTCAAACCAACATTGTTGGGTGCGGAATGGATCCCTGACATAATGTATACAACTTTTATGTCGAAAAAGCTAAATTTGGTCTTCTAGGCCAAAATAAGCAGTTTTAGCAAAAAAAATTAATATCGCGAAACGATGTTCGATTTTATTCAAACCAACATTGTTGGGTGCGGAATGGATCCCTGACATAATGTATACAACTTGTATGTCGAAAAAGCTAAATTTGGTCTTCTCAGCCAAAATAAGCATTTTTAGCAAAAAAAATTAATATCGCAAAACGATGTTCGATTTTATTCAAACCAACATTGTTGGGTGCGAAATGGATCCCTGACATAATGTATACAACTTATATGTCGAAAAAGCTAAATTTGGTCTTCTCAGCCAAAATATGCATTTTTCGCAAAATGAATTAATATCGCGAAACGATGTACGATTTTATTCAAAATAACATTATTGGGTGCAGAATAGTTCCCCGACATCATATATACAACTTATTTGTCGAAAAAAGCTAAATTTGGTCCTCTGGGACAAAATCTGCATTATTCGCAAGAAAATTACATTTCATAAAACAATGTCCGATTTTCTTCAAACCAACATTGTTGCTTGCGGAATGGTTCCCTGACATAAATGTACGCGACTTATTTGTCACAAAAGCTTAAGTTTGGAAGCAGCAGAACTGGCGCATGGCCTGTGACTCTTGTTGAACTTTTACTTTTGATCAAAACGCCTAAAGTAGCTGTAAATAGATAAATTTAAAAGTATGAACGTTAACGTCTAAAGGAAGAGACAATCTTGAGGTCACTATAGTGCTTCGTGTAGTACTAAAGATGTTGGCAGCAAAGGCCAGGAAAGGCAAGCAGTACTACTGACAATATTAGGAAGCTCAAATCCACGGTTCCCTTCATATGAGAAAGACTGATCAGCTGAGTTGAGGGTTAAAGCGTGAGGGTTAACGTGTTTAAAGAATGAGGTGAGGGTCAATATGACTCTCTTTTTTACAACGTATGCAATACATGCAAACTGCACAAGGAACCCCTGCATGTCTGGAACTCCCCGTTGTGGAATGGCAACAGCACAACTACATTAAGAAATGTATAGAAAAGTGAAATATAGTATCACCGATGATACCTCACGTAGCGTCCTAACTGACGCAATAATTCATGTCGATCTAAGCTGACCTAGATGTAAAATGTGTTAAATGTCGTTTACCATGTCTGTTCCTTGCAAATCAAATATATCAAACAGCAGTTTACATGACGACTTTGTACAAGCTTAAGCATGAACATTTCATTTAGATTTGAAAGAAACCCTATTCTATTACGTTCGCTGCAAGTGAGATATGAAATCGTTCCAGCCAACCCGCGTTCCACTAAGCTCAACATTGTCCGACGTACAAAGAAACGTATGTTTAGACGTACAAAAATCATGTATGTTAGGAATTTATGAAGGTGAAAAAGACAATTTAGCACATACGCCTGTTAGGACATTTTTGTGCTATTCCCACTTTCTTTCTGAGTGTCTGTACTCAATACTTTAGACGGAGATGTGAACTTTTATCTAAAAGTTGCGCCCGAAATATATGATTTATTCTCCGAAGTTCAAATGTTTGTAACTCAATGAACAATTAAGATTATCGCATAGGGATTCATACAGGGACTAAGAAAGCTTTCAGAATCTTGTACAAAGAATTTGAGAAAAATCCATCGATTTCTGGGTGAGATATGAAAAACCAACATGTTCCACTCTCACGCAAGGCCGACCCGCCTGCCACCTGCTATGCAATTCTAGCGTGATTTAAACCGCATGCGACGGGAATACCATTTTCTTTATAAATCATAAAGAGAGCGGAATTTTTCGATGCAATTTTCACAACATTAGGCCAATATCTCGATCTATCTGTTCATCTTTTAGTTTTGCTGTACCATTAATCTGATTGAAGATATGAGTGTTACATATGTCTTCATTTTCGACCCCTACAAAAATGTTTACATCAAGTGGCGCTTAAGGCAACTTTTCCCAACTTTTCTGAGTTTAAAAATCATTCATTCTACATAGATGATCTACAAAATGACTAAAACAGTCGTAATTTGATATTTCATTTTTTTACACAGTCATTTTAATGAGTTTTATTAGATATATTTACCAAAAAAACGATTTATCTATATCCAAGCGGTAATTCTTATTACTGCAGGGCGCCACTGCGGCGAAAATTAATCGGCTTCTTTTGCTGATTGTAAAACCTTTTTTTTCGTCAATGATAGTATACAAAAGTAGTCAAACCTCGTATTGTGGTATTTCATTCCTCCAGTAGTCTGCTCAGCGTGTTTGATTGAATGTACTTACAAACAACCGACAGTTATTAAAACCTAGCGACTTTCCTCAGAACAGCAGGCATCAATGTAGAAAGCATTGAGGTCCATGGTAGTGTTTCAAGCCTTCTTGTTCAAATTAGCTTTCAGTTGAGTTGTGTGGTTTTCTGGGTGCTTGCGGTCAATGTTAAAGGATATCAATAGCGTGTTTACTCTCAGTATATGTCATATGAATTTGAAATGAATCATTTTTGTTCTATAGGTGCAGAGCTTTCAAGTCAATTGTGCAATGGTAGGACTTGACAGTATCACTTAAAAAATTCAAAACTTCATGCTTTGGCTTTGTTTTCAATGAATATTCTTACTATTGTAACTAACAATAGATTTTCTGGAAAGCTAAAAGAAACCATATAATTCTACTGTATCAACCTCTGGATGATTGCTGCTTATCTGTCCTATATAACTGTAAAGAAGCAGATTTTATAATCAAACAGACTACAGTTTCTTTTCATAGTGACTTGACTGATGCAGAATATTTAAAATAAACAAAATAACCCGCATATAAAGAAAGAACTGTATACTGTACTTGAAATAGACACATCTTTAACACCATCTTTTACAACAGGATATGATCCTTTGTGTTTATTCCTCATATGTATAACAGTACATGTGAAAATAACTCAAACT
>NC_049989.1:23336001-23339976 GCF_000003815.2 Branchiostoma floridae | reverse complement strand
GTGGGTTAAAAACAACACTGTAAAGACTGGGATCATTCCAGTGTTACTGACAGCATAAATTTTGTACATAAAGTAGTTCACATTGTACAAGTATGTACAAGATGCAAAATGGCTGCTTGCTAGCTTACCTTAATGATACTTCTACATGTATTATATAAGACAAATGTCTAATTTCTAAATTGAACTTACAAATTTCTACTACAATTTCAATACAAATATAGCTGTGATTTCACATGCATCTGTATTAGAGTCACTGTAATGTAACAAACTACATTGCAGAAAGGGTTTCTAAGTAAATTTCCACTAGCTATTTAATATTTTCATAGGCTCATAAATCAATTATCATTGCATTAGGACTTGGGCTGGTTCATAAATAACTCTTCCATGCAGGAACAGGTGCTCTAGTGCTTAGTCATACGGTTATTGTCCACTGTCACAACCATACAAGAACAATTGATCTAAGAACTAGGTTATAACAACAATACAGAAACATATCAGTTGTGATGAATATGTATGTATGTATGTATGTGTGTGTGAACATGAGGGATAAAGACACAGTTTTGTTATTTGAATGCTTAGTGTTATCATAAGTTTCTAAGCAAAAAAATGCATCTTTGTCTTGTCACCTGTTGACCAACATGGAGTATCAATTTCCCTTTGTAGATTTTCATACGTGTATGAGGTTTGACACGTCTGTGACTCATCACTCTTCAGAAACTGAGTCCAAGCAAGGTTAATATCTATCTCATGTATCGATATAACCTCCTTGATCCTAGATGTCAACGCTCTCCACACAATCACAGTACACCGCAATCATTTAAAAACACAGACATACACACACACACACGCACGCATAAACATACATACATACACACACACACAATACCACTCCCCACACAATCACACAGTGCACTCACCACAGTTATTGAAACACACACACAAACACGCACACAACTTAACAATCATTATGGATTTGCGGGTACTATGATTATTTTACACATTTGTTTAAAAAAGTTAATATACCCGTTCTCACCCCATATGTGCTGTGAGAATAAAAGTGCCAAATATTTAATTTCATGAATAGCATCATCATTGCACATCATCTCATCTGAATGCCCTATAGCAGAATTTGATACTAAAAATGTGCAAATATGTTTGATAAGTTATCGATCACATGTTAAATACCTTTTTTTTTATATACAATTGCATGTAAAACTCAGGTTAATCAGCCTTATTTTGTTCACCTGTGTGAAGCAAGTGGTGGAGCAAACAGTGACCTCTTTGGTTTGTATGTAAAGAATATTTAGGTTCTGTTGGAAAGAGTTTTAACAAGTTGTACATGTAATTTGTATTTCATAGGTATGCAGTTTTTGCTTATAATGCACCAATCAATCACCTGTCATAAGAAAGATGTCTTTTGGTTTTATCATGCATATGCATAAGTCACAATCATGTTTGTTGCCACCCCCTATGTTACTAGAATTTGGCTATATTAACAACAATCCATGATATCTGCATGAAAAATACTTCTTCATATCTATCTATTTCATTGAAAAGTATTTTTAAAACTATATACTGATACTGTGAGGGTAATAATGGGGGTCAGAAATCTTCCCTCCCAACATCTGCTTGAACAATATTGATATATGGTATGGAGGTAGAATGAGAATGTGACCTTGGGGATTCATATTCATTTTTTATCTGGTCTTCGAGATTTTTTTCTGGTCTTTACCAACTAAAAGTGTTTATTTTATGGTCCTATGTCATAGCATCAAATTCAAATGAGCTGCAAATGTACGGGCAAGGAGCGAGAAGATACATTTATGGTACATTTTATTTGGGGGATGAATGAATTGAATTGTAAAACAATTGTTTGAATAATTTTCATCCAAAAATGTATATTTTGCACTCGTACAAGTAGCTCTTGTTCAAAGCCCGATGATCTCAAATTTGGTATTGGGACAGCCGTTAAATGTACACAAGAACAGAGCTTCTTGAATAGTCCAATTGCATCACAATAACATTGTGCTCATTCCTAACTTTTGTGTTGAGTAATAGTCTGCATTAGCATGGATGGTTTGGAAAAATCCATTTTAGGGTGAGGCATTTTGGAAGTATCTAATTCTGCAAGGGAGAATCTTCAGAGTAAGTTCATGTTCCAATGGAGTAGAAAAGCACGTGAGAGAAATTTAAGTGTAAATTGTGCTGCGTGGTGTAGGAATGTGGAATAGAGACTGTATGGTTTGGACTCAGAGGTTTTTATACAGATTCTGTGATGTCGGATCTATTCGTATCGAGCAACTGCTTAACCTCACGTCTCGGTGCTTCACCATACTATTGTTGCTGAGTAATTTTAACATACATGTAATTGCCCAAGACAGTAATGAGAGAAAAGAAAATCTGAATAAACAGCTGTCACAGTAACCCCCCTAGAGTCCATGCATACCCCAAAAGAAGTCTATTGCAAAAAGGAACTTATACCTATAGGTGAAACATTATAATCTGTTGGGGGGGGGGGGCATGTGAGAGAAATCCATGTGTAAACTGTGCTACATGGTGTAGGAATTGAGTTATCTGTATGTAGCAAAATTTATTGATTTTAATTTCTCTGTTATTTAGCCAGGGTGTCCCCAAATTCTCAGTGGAAAACACTAAGCCAGTAGTCTTGCCCAGATAAGGATTTGAAGTATGACTACACACAATTCAGAGTAGCTTCATAAGTCAGCCTCCAAAATCATACAGCAATAGCTCATGGTCTGACTCAATTTGACTCAGATACACAGAAGAACACAGTGTCTAAGCATGACCCAATTGTAAGTTTGGCGACAAAGTATTGCGTCATGGACATTCTCCTGTGCAGGGCATCCAGTAGGAAACCATGAGTGCTGACAAATATGTCACTCCCTTTTGGGGTCCATAACCATGATGTAGATCTCCATTGGTGAAATCATATGATTGTTCTGCTACTTTAATGCGAATCGATTATTTTGCAGAGTGGGAACACAGTACAAAAAGTATTCATCAGCATAAAGTGTATCATAAGATACTAAAACACCCAGAGATAAGACCATTTTTTTTCAAACGAGTTTGCTCAGTGTAAGGCCATCGACCACTGAACTATGCTCACTGTAGGCTGTGTAGCAGCATCTCTTCTCCCTAAGTTAGAAACATTGTCGAGCTACTTCGACTCACTGACTCAATAGGCGAAGCAGAGGTTACGAGTTGCTTGTGAAATTCCCTTCCCCATTCTAACCAGAATGGTTTGATCCACTCCCACCTGGAGTTATGTGTTTTGACTAATTTGCTTCAGATGTTGAGATAATACATGTGTATAATCGTTCTTGGTTTAGGGTGGGTACAGAAAATTAAGGTACAGGTATGGTTCAGGTCTAGAGGATCAGGTACAGGTCTGCACCTATCTGTGAAAACTAATGAATGGGCGACTCAAAACAGTGGTCCATTTTTGCAACAAATTAAAAGATTGTATTTGGACGTTCATATGCATTTAAAAAAATTCTGTATGTCAACAACACTAACTGCCTCTGTTTTAGACCAAGTTTGACTGTAGAAGCTCGGTAAAAATGACTATCAACTCTCAACTT
Organism: Branchiostoma floridae; assembly: GCF_000003815.2. Classification (NCBI taxonomy): domain Eukaryota; kingdom Metazoa; phylum Chordata; class Leptocardii; order Amphioxiformes; family Branchiostomatidae; genus Branchiostoma; species Branchiostoma floridae. Next base: position 23,336,374 of record NC_049989.1, on the reverse strand, counting down.
CACTGTCGTTCTTTTCTTGGATCTGTAAGCCCCAAAACACATGAACGTCTGCCGATATAATCTGTTCATTTCGAATCGGTCCAACATCCAGTCCACTAATTTTTCAGGTCTGTTTTTTCTTAATCGATCGGTCCAACATCCGGACCACTGATTTTTTTCAGGTCTGTTTTTTTTGGACCGGTCTAACAAGCAAAAAACGTTTTTTGTACCCACCCCTTTTCTTGGTGAGTGAAAAGTTGAAGGTACCAATTGAAATTTTTTCTTATGGTGTTGTGCTGTTAGATCATAATGTTATTATGGTTTCTTGCAAATTCTTGCCCGACAGCTAATTGCAATTATTATTATTTGATTTACAATAATAGGGAAGAACAAT
>NC_049989.1:23329101-23335901 GCF_000003815.2 Branchiostoma floridae | reverse complement strand
AGAACACATCGTTGTTCAAAAGGTCTAAATTCGATCCCAGGGTCGGCTGGAAAGGTTCAAGTAAAAAGGGAATCCTGTGTTTGAGGAGGTGCCTAGAGCACGTTAAAAGTCTTATTACTCAGATTGGGTATCTACTGGCTGCAATAATACACCAAGGTGAATGAATGAGACAGTGAAAGACAAAGGATCCCACTTTTTCTGTATTAACTGTACATGGATTCCTTGGCAGAAAGTAGTTTTTCACTTGAGACCCAATTGCTATATATGGGGCACAGGGGCGTGGAGTGTTGCCCTATGATTTGGCATTTTTGGTACGAAGATTGTCTAGGTGGTATAACGTCAGTAATTAGTAATACTACCAACATTCAAAGCCGCCCCCCACCCCACACTTCGCCCCCCTCCCCATACAGTACCATTAGCAGTTCAGTTCTGTGCGCAGTTGTTAAACAAGAAACCTCCAGATTCTATCAACAACGTCCGCTACTACAAAATGTATGGCGAATTATGTCACGGTCGCTGGGAAATGATGTAAGGTTACACAGCGGTAAAGGTTTAACGTTATACGTTTACCGATCGAACCGACCCTGGACCCGTCTCAAAGCTGCGATCATCTGCCGACGGCCGACTAGGGTTTGAAGAAAAGGCATTATCTGCACTGTTTGCTAAACCTTAGCCTTTGACAGTGCCAAGACATGTAGAAACAATACACCCAACTCACTTTCTGGTTATATTCTTGTCCAAAATAACGTAAAACTACACTTTTCCTTGCATATTCCTAGGGTGCACGGCAATTTTGGGCCACTGGTCGTCCAGGTCAACACAGAGCGAGGTGACCCATGAACCCAAGAATGACCCAATATACTTGGTTACCCATCGAAAAACACAACACATGGAGTCTGACACACTCATCTCTCTGAGCCACTTGTAAGTGGTTACCGGTCTTTCTCAGGAGACAGGAGACGTCTCATAGCTCACTTCTAACTGCATCACGGTGACCACCGTTAACCTCTTGTAAGTGAAAACGGTACTTGTATGGGGTGCTGCTCCAGACATCTGCGAAGGAGGCTAACTGAAACCAAGCACGTTATATAATGTCCTCGCTGAAACACAGCAGGGATCTTACATCGTTATTTCAAACTATATTATGTATGCGTTTTATTCAAAATCATTTTTGCAGCTCGCCTTGAATGCGGTATGCGACATTAAGGACTGATTGTTACGAAACCTGTATAAAAATGGCGGTTTGGAAAGCAATTTCATTACGGGGAATTCCCCGACCGGGTATTTCCGGTGACGTCATGTCTGGCGTATATTGTTATAAAACAACGTCTCCCTTGGAATTCTCCAGTATGCAAAAGACTTGGGAGCATCTGACGGTGGTCAAAACAAAGGAATAATGAAATGGGCCCAAAGGAGATAGATAGGGTATCTGAATATGGATACAAATAGCGTAGATTGGCTACCTCAGTATATTAATAAACTGTACAATTACAAGAGTTCTACATGAAATACAATTACAAGATTTAACACGAAATACTATTATTAGTAGCTATAGGCTCGCTCCCTGAAAGATTCACTGACATTAATTTTTCTTTCTTTCTTTTTCAACTGTAAAAGCTATGGATTTGCTTTAAGGTAAATGGTGTCTTTGAGCTCTGTCTTTGGCCAATAGGGCATCATCACAAATGCAGCCATGCAGAAAATGGAGACCACGCTGTCAGCTGTCGTGGAAGAGTTTACAAAATTGGACTTAAAGTTGCGGAACGGTTCTGATCTGGATGAGGTGAAGAGGGGGTACGCTGGCAAGTTGATTCACGGCATCAGTACTGAAAATAGGATCTTGAAGTGTGAAGCGTTAAAAAGTCTTGGAGATTTGTACTTACACAAGGCAAAGACGAAAGAGCATAAGGCAGAGAATTTTATCAAGGCATGTTCGCTGTACAAAGAAGCAGTCCGATATTGTAGAATCAAGGATGAAAGAACAGCGATACAACATCGCATCAGATATGCAGAGAAATCTACGCAGCTGGTACACAGTCAGAAGCGTATAAAACCGGACAGAGACTCTGAGTTTTCTGGCAATATGACGTTAGCTGTGTTTGTAACACTTCAACTAGTACATGAGAAGACCAAGATGAAAGGACGTGATATTTTGCCATTAATTGAAGCTTACACAGATACATTTGTGAAAGCAATCGTGGACAAAAATAACCATCTAAAAGTTGAGTTGTTTAAAAGCCTTGGAGACCTGTACCTGGAGAAGGGAATGGTTTTCAGGGATGAGACAGCATTCAACAAATCAGCTGGTCTGTACCAAGCCGCCATGGACCGCTGTGAAGATCCGGATGGCAGAGAAACACTGAAACACCGCATCATGTACGCCAAAAAGGTCAAAGGAAAGCAAATGAAGGTAAGGATGAATCCTCACCTAGTTTTTCTTCACTTTCGGTGTGGCTAGTTCAGTGTCAGCAAAAGATACCGTACAATTCTTGCCAACAGGATATAGATGTTTCCACAGCTAATATGTAACTGAATTTCCCACAGAAACAACAGAAAAGGGGACTAGCAGAGATGAAGAAACCCGGTACCGAGAACTGGTCAACCTCTCTGCCCACTTCCGGATCCGGTCAATCAGAGCGTGAAGTGATCAGTGCGAGTAACAGAGAAAGGTGCGTATGTAAATTTGATCCAGTACATATTAACCTGTTTTCTAGTCTACCGTGTATTAGCAAGGCCCTCTTCGGGCAAGATGACGGTAGGAATCTCAAGCGGTAGCTATAGGAGCTTCACGCCGTAAAATAGTGGATTTTTACCGTTAATAACTCCAAATGTGAAAGATGACTTCGGTGGCAGAAAGAGTATACATTAGAGCGAGAAATGGAGAGGGAAGGAGAGGGAGAGAGAGAGAAAGAGAGAGAGAGAGAGAGAGAGAGAGAGAAATTGCCACACCTTATATTGTAAATACTCTGACGATGATTATGACAATTTGTCGGTTCTTTACAGATATATTGCAGGAGGGAGGGTCGACAGACTCGGCAATATCAAAGACAAAACAGGGGAATACACTGAAAGGTTTGTGGCTTGATTTCAATACTGTAGTATGTAAGTTTGTAAGGTGAAGTTTATTGATAATATGTTCTCTGATATGATTGGCATCATCATGATACTTTAATGATATAAAGGGATGTGGAATTGTATCCCTTAAACTTATTGTGAGTTTTGTTTTACAGTACGTACAAGGAAAACCTACAGGAGGGCTGCAGGGCCTTGGAGGCAGGGAACCTGGATAGGGCAGAACAGAAGTTTGCAGCTGCGCTGAAATCCGTTCATGTGAAAGGTGAGTCTCAAAACATACTTCCGAAAGTAATTCAGCTTCGTAACCCCCGAATAAAACCACCGAGTGAGCGGTTGGTGTCAATGCAAATTCAGACCAATCAGAAGGAGCGATACACACCAGGCTGGCCGGAATCTATGTGTTACGGTGTGACAGTCATAACGAACATGGAACGGGGCCTTCTGATTGGTCTGCGGCAGCTTGCTATAATAATCTATCATCTCTAATTTTTGTTTCATATAGAGTCAACGACAAGTCAGCACGTGAAAGAGACAGAGCCCTTACACAAGTTGAGCGATGTCTACCTGAAGAGAGGAGTGCAGTCAAAAGACGGAGGGGACTTCACCAAGGCTGCAGCACTCTGTAATGCAGCACTGGTAAGATCAAATGCAGAAGAGAAGGGGGAAGATAAGGAAAGGATTCTCAAAATTACCAAATTATTTCTTAGACACGTGTTGAATATCGAACAAACGGTAGACAAATGTGACGCTGAGAGACACAAACTCATATTGAAGGAAAATCGCCATAATGTAGAAATTGAGATCAAAAGAATTGAACAAGAAATAGATCCTTACAGCCTTGATGATGATGACCCAAAGATTAGAAAGGTAGAGAAGAATAGAGCGGAAGCAATCAAAGAATTATGTCAGACACTAGTTAATCAGCGAAGGGTATTCATAACTAGCCTGGTAGGAGAGTGCTTACAGGTAATGGAACCCCCTCCCTGTAAGTACGCCATGATAGGTTTGGGTTCACAAGCCACAGGATTAGTAACTCCGTACTCTGATTTAGAATTTGCCATTTTGATAGAGACAGACGCAGATAACAATGTGGAGTATTTCCGGAACCTCACTCATTATCTCCACCTCAAAGTGATCGGTTTAGGTGAAACCATTCTTCCAGCCATGGCGATTAAGTCGCTGAATGATTTCCACTCAAACAACCCACTCGACAACTGGTTCTATGACTCCGTAACACCGCGTGGGTTTTCCTTTGATGGAGCCATGCCACATGCATGTAAGACTCCACTGGGCAGGGGCAAAACACGTGAACTCATCCAAACACCAAGGAAGATGACAAACCTTCTTAAAGAAGACCTGACCTTCAATTTGAAGAAAGGCTACCATCTCGCTAGTATATTGGGAAATGTGTGTATTATCACAGGAGACCAGGAATTGGTCGATCAGTATACCGCACTGTGGTCCAAGGAAATTCAAGAAAACAACAGTATGATCCTCTTGTCAATAGTAACGACTATACTGAAGGAGAATGCACAGATGTTCGAGTTACAAGAACTGAACAGTAATCTATTAAATGTAAAGAAGGAAATCTATCGATTTTCAAGCCTTGCGGTGTCTTGCTGGGCAATGATTTTTGACATACAACCAACCACAATTTGGGAAACTGTTCAGGACATGAGAAGAAAAGGAATCATTGGTAGTGAGAACGCGCACCACTTGATGGTGCTTGTCAGCATTTCAGCAGAACTGAGATTACGGACATACATGAGCAATCGTGGTCAGGTGGAAAATATGTCAGCTTTGTCATCAATTCAGATACAGACGCTGGTGACAAAGTAAAGAAAGTGTTTTACTTATCTAATGCAAGGCAGCTCATGAGATACTATTTAACAGCACTGCCATTGAAGCTGTTTATGTCACAGTTTGCTAACGGTCCATCCCTTGACAAGGAGTTGATTTTGTTTAGTAATTTTCCATTCTTACAGGCAATGATGTATAGAACTCTATGTGACTACGAGAACTGGAAAGCATGCGCTGAACGTAGTTTACAGATCGAAATATCAAAGCATGGTAAAGGCACTGCACACCCTGACATTGCCAGGAATCTTACTGACTTGGGGCTTGCTTTGATGGATCTTGGTGACCACAGAAATGCTGTCAGCTATCTTGAACAGTCACTTCAGATGAAGCGTCTCATTTATGGCGAGAAAGCTGTACGTCCTAACATCGCCCTGTCACTGACCAACTTGGGTAGTGCTTGGAGCAACCTTGGTGATCACAGAAAGGCAGCTAGCTATTACGAACAGTCACTACGGATGAATAGTAGTATCTATGGTGAGGGTACTGCTCACCCTGCCATTGCAATGTCACTTGATAACTTGGGGAGTGTGTCGGGTGCACTTGGGGACTATAGAAAGGCTGTCAGCTATTATGAGCAATCGCTACAGATAAAGAGGAGTATTCATGGTGAGGATACTACGCATCTTGAGATTGCCATGACATTGAACAGCTTGGGTACAGATTGGGGTAACCTCGATGATAACAAAAAGGCTGTTAGCTATCATGAACAGGCACTAATGATGGTAAGAGATATCTATGGTGAAAACACAGCACACCCCGACATTGCCTTGCCATTGACTAACTTGGGTAGTGCCTGGATCAAACTTGGTGATCACAGGAAGGCCGCGAGCTATTATCAGCAGTCACTACAGATGTTGCGGATTATTCATGGTGAGAACACTGCTCATTCCAAGATTGCCACAGCACTTCACGGCTTGGGTGGGGCATTGAATCATTTAGGAGACTACAGAAAGGCCTTAGACTATTATGAACAATCACTACAGATGATGAGGAGTATCTATGGCAAGAGTGCTGTTCACCCAGGGATTGCCAAGACATTATACTGCTTGGGTAATGTCTGGCGTGACCTTGATGACCACAGAAATGCTGTCAGCTATCACGAACAGGCACTTCAGATGTGGCAGAGTAGTTATGGTGAGAGTACTGCACATCCTGATATCATAAAGTCACTGAACAACGTGGGCAGTGCCTGGAAGAATCTTGGAGACCACAGAAAAGCCCTAATCTACTATGAACAGTCACTTCAGATGACGAAGACTACCCATGGTGAAAACCATGCACATCCTGACATTGCCTTGGTACTTGACAATGTGGGATGTGGCTGGGGTGACCTTGGTGACCACAGAAAGGCTGCTAGCTTTCATGAACAGTCACTAGAGATGAAGTTAAAAGTCTATGGTAGAAGAACTGCGCATTCTGACATTGCTTTGTCCCTTACAAATCTAGGCAGTGCATTGAGTGGGCTTGGTGACTACAGAAAGGCTATCAGCTATCATGAAAAGTCACTACAGATGAATAGAGAAATTTATGGTGAGACTAATCCAAATCGTGACATTTTACAGTCACTGAACAAGTTGGGTAACTGCTGGAATAAGCTTGGTGACCACAGAAAAGCCATCAGCTACTATGGACAGTCTCATCAGGCGATGAAGATTGTATATGGCGATAGTGCTGTAAATGAGGACATTGCTTTGGCGCTTTATAACTTAGGTATCGCCTGGTGTGATCTTGGCGACTACAAAAAGGCCATCAGCTATCATGAACAGTCACTACAGATGAGTCGTTCAATCCATGGCGTGAGCTCAGCACATGAAGATATCATCCAGTCACTCAATCACTTGGGAATAGCCCGGTACATGCTTGGT
>NC_049989.1:23311391-23329001 GCF_000003815.2 Branchiostoma floridae | reverse complement strand
ACAGGACGTCTCTGTCTTGGAGGCCAACGTCTTCCTCTTCAAAGTTTTTTGTAGAACAGATGGTGTGCGTGTGTGTGCGTATTTGCGTGTTTTTTGTCAGGTTTGACTGTACGTGCTATGAATGGAACGTGTTTTGCGTATTGGTAAGCAAAAGAATATATTCGGATCCTAACATCTGTCCATGATACAGGAGCAAAACGTGTTTTTTTTACATCTTTGCTCGTTTGAATCTTTCATGAGAAGCTAAATCATGAGTGAAGAAGTGCCTTGTAAGGGTCCGGGGGCTAGGACATCTTCTGCGCGACTGGATTTATGACAAATGACACTCCTTTGTGTCAAAAGGGCAAGGGTCAAGAAGGGTGGACCATGTCTATACCATGGCCAGCCACATTGTTGCTAGCTATAGGCGGCAAGAACAAACATCTCAGTAATTACTGGTGAAAGTAGGTCGGCACGAATCTGATGTTATCACTCCTGTACCATTGACAAACGAGTTTCAACATTCTTACATGATGAAATCACACTTTTCAGGCCACAACCAAAGAAGAGAGAAAGAAGGAAAAATTGGCGCACTTAAAATTGTCGCATTCCATATCTCTGGCCGTTAATGTTTCCAAAACGTGTACTGTATTCTTGTTTTGAAAACACGGTTGATTCAGACTATCATTAAAGCTCCGTTTACACATCGCCGAACATGGACCCCCGACAATGGTTAAGGGCCATTCGGGAGGCAGATGTCAAAGCTTTGCCAGGTGCGTAAAATAGAGCATTAAATTCAAAGTTCAGTGACCCAAAACGACCTCCAATACGCACATGGAACAGCGAGCGATTTGAAGCGTTTTGCACATGGTCATCCCTAATAATTGAGATATTTTTAAGGCAAACTAATGTAATTTTCGTGTGCATATATTTTTTTTCTGATGTGATAATCATATCGTGCGTTATGTTGGATGAAATTTGTGTTGTTGTTTTTTTCACACCGCCACGGCTCTCGCGGGCCGGCTTGGGGGCGGAGCACTCTGGCCTGGCAACGCGGATAATACCTTAGCAACGTAACCAATGTGAATTAGCTGGTGTGTTACGCCGAACGGCGGTTATACCGGCTATATAGATACAGATACAGATACAGAATATAGAACTTAAGTTTGGGTTCTAGCTGTTGTCTCTCACTAGTCCAGAACAGTGCGAAAACGTTCGCTCTTATGTGGCTGTCTCTTTGAATCCGTAACAATTCCGTATTGACATGTTTGCTTCATTAGCGTAAAATTTACGTAAGACAACATATATATATATTTATATTCATCAACCCACGTTTTCATTAATTCTGTAACCCATGTTATTTTACTACAAGGTTTGTTATCAGTTTTTGGATTGGCTGATTACTCTCTTTGCGCAGTATGAGTTGTGGTAAGCTTACAATCAGAGGGGCTGTTAACACGCTCCAATAACCTCAGTAAGCCCTTCGTCACATTACCTACCCGGGGCTCTTTGCGAAAAATTTAAGTTATTCTAATAAATATGCACAAAGCTTACTGTTGAATGTATGTTTTCTTATCCATTTCATTTTTATGTAGTCTTTTGTATCGTACTTTCCGTTCCACAAAACTGTCCAGCCGGGCCCCTTTGTTGAAACGTGACGTTAGCCTAACAACTGTAATAGTAAACAACTGTGAACATGACTATATAAACCTTCGTGTATTACATGTCTGTATGAGGTCCGTCATGACATTTTTCATACGTAGTCGTACGTACAATACGCATCTCATTTGCATCTCAATCATTTTGTCCCATTTTGAGGTACGCGTAATGGATCATGGTAATGGACCGTACTGTGCGCATGTCCGTGTGCCTAAAATGAGGACTGGTTGTACATTTACACCAGGGACGCGGGGTGAGACATAAGAAACACAAAACCCGTTTGACCACAGAACTAGCCTTAAGGCACATTCCTTTGTTCTGCTGGTAACGTCACACTGCCTTAATTTTATGGATGACATCTTCAGAAGACCCCTAAACTAGTGCGCGCGGGCAAAACATTAGAAATAATCCAACAAAAATTGTGTTTAACCACATGGCTACTCGAACATCTATCTTATATACAGCCATAGAACTTTGCATGATGTACAAAATTTGCATGATGTACAAAATGACCAATAAGCTGGTGGACGTACCAACTGATAAGTATAATACCAGCTCAAAAAAGAACAAGAAACAGCCATGACTTCAAGTACCAGAGTTTCAGAGCTAGGATTGATGTGTTCAAAAATTCGTATTTTTCCAGAACTATCGTACATTGGAATTCGTTGTCACCAAGCACAGTGGAGGTATCTTCTCTGGATAGTTTTACAGAACGCTTGCAGATAGATTTGCAAAAGCTAGGTGTGACGGATCGTTCAGTGTAATATAACCAGCTGCTGCCGTACCGCGTGCCTGCGAAGCTGGTGTGTTACGCCGAATGACGGTTATGCCGGCTATATAGATACAGATACAGATACAGAACAATGATGGGGGATTTTAAAGAAAATGTGTCCAGCTAAGCAGCTGTGCTGAACTGAATAAAATCATTTTACAATACAGTGCTGGTAAGTAGCGCTGAGGTGGGCGTTTGAAGTTGTGTAGGTCCCTGATGTTCACATTGTCCTACAGTTCCACAGCTAAACTGTAGCAGGGATGCCACGCTACGTAGCTACACGGAAACTATCGCAAAATTATTCTGTGACTTGCTCCACAAAGCGGCTCGCGGACCGCCCCCCGTCCCTATATAAAACGCATAGAAAGGTCGTGGGGTCTGATCGGCTTGTCGGAGACTATTTTGAAAGTATATTACGCATTTGAATTTATATATATTTCGGCTTCTGTTAACGTTCTGGCAATTGATGATGGTTAATCGGGGGAAAATGACAACAAAAACGTCAGCACGATGCGACTGGACAGAACTGTAGTGGGGAGGGCTGTGCCGGCGCGCGACGCCGATTTTCCCATGGCGCGTCTCTTTTGCCGATGGTGGACGATAAAAATCATTAGTTTATTACAACGTTACTGAAGTTCGAATTTACTAAAACATACAAGTTAAAGAGGAAATCTCTTTTGAAATGAGCGCGGTTTTGTTACGTTGTTATCGATTTGTTTATGTTCTCCGCGTAGACCTCCGGTGGTGTGTTTTTCAATTGATTTGTCTCTTTTTTTTTGCGGGCCGAAGGGGATGCGCGCGCCTGTTGCGCATCCTCCCAAGTCCGCGCGGAGTAGCCTCATGTTTATTTAACTTTTTGGCTTCTGAATTTAACCGAATCTATCATTATCTAACACCTCGTGTAACTTTAAAGTCAAATGCCAATGTATGAAAACTGTTTACATACCTTTTTTTTTTTTTGTAAACTGCCGGGCAGGTGTCTCAAAGAAACTGCAGAGCAACTTGTGGCACACCCGTACAACAAAAATATCGCCGCGAAAAGACTGACCTGGCTATGCATCAAAACTAATATCATAACTTCAACCAATGATGGCATGTCAATTAGTGGATCAACCAATAAGAGAGAGGAGGGGATTGGCATTTGCAGAAGTGGTTGAACAACAACGGAAAAGACAGAAGATGTGTCCTGTATCTGTAACACTGTTATATCCCAAGGCGACAGGAGGATCGTTAATAGCCCCTTTCCACTAGGACGGCACTCTCGCCGCATTTTATCTCTCTCTCTGTGACCTAAATTTGACACATCGCTCAACGAATTGTATAGAAAAGAAACAAAGCCTTTTATACGTTGTGTGTTTTGCTGTCCTCTCAGTCACTCTTTTACATGCATGGTATCTGACATACCCGGTATGAAATCAAAGGTTACACATATCACATTTAGATCGCAGTGAGAGTGCATCGCGATCGCCGTCTTGTGGAAAGGTTGCCTTGTTATTAGAAAATGCGCGCCTGAAGTCCGGCATTAATGAGAGCGTCTCTGGATCTAGAATAGATCTTTTTTTCTTCACACACGCGCGCACACACAGCCACACACACATACAAAGAGTTGAGTGATAGAAATTCAGTAGTTTTTCGGCGAAGATGAGTATCTATATCTAGAACATGAAAGCTCACCATACTAGTATACTTAGACCCAAACGTAACGAACCCCTTGATATATTGCGTCTTTGACCAAAGTCCCGGCGTGTCTGTTCCTGTCCTGTATACACAACGACTCAATTTAAATATAAGACAATAATTACAACCTACGTTTTTTGATAAACGTGTTCTCTCAAATAACAAACTCCTTATATTCTCGTCATTCTGTAAATGAACTAGGTCCATACCAGCGCTTGACGTGGCGAATGTATCGATATCGTAGTACGCTGGGCATTACATCACATGGTAAACTTCAAACTGGCGTCCTTTGCCCCGCAATTTTCTTTGTTTAAATTATACCTTATACTATAGAATGGATTTGAAGTAGTAATAAAACGCACGGTAACACGGACGAAAGCATAGCAACCGCAACACCATGAAAATTCACCGAACTTACCGTGACCGTCATTGCCGGGCGCAGCTGCGCAAGATTCAGCGGGGCGGCGTAGAGCCCTCCCGCCCGTAATATAAACACAACCCGGCCTTTCCTACGGAAGTCTAATATTCTCTCCCTCTCTCTCTCACTCCACACGCACACACAGACACACACACAATTGAACGACAGAACACCAGTTTAGTTTCTTGGTGAACTTATATTTTGAACATTTGCACGGAAGCTTACCGCACGGCGGAGAACGCACTGCACAATGACCTCACGACAAAGTGCGTCTTCAAATCAAGATTCACGAACCGGCGTGTCTAGTCCTGTCCTACAAAATGACTAAAAAATGAAGAAAAAAACTTCGTTCTCCGCTATTTGTAGAAACAATTTTATATTCCCGTGAATTTTGTAACAGAATCTGCAGTTCGCAATTCACTAGGCTTTGTAACATTACACACCCAAGCGTTTGATGTGCTATCGGCTTGCATACACTAGACGAAAAAAACTCAACTTTTGGCGCCCTTGGTAGAAAAATGAAAACGGTTCATTACTACAAAGAAAAAGATTTAGACTTAACTATCAAAGAAGCACAGTAGTAGATCAAACTTTTGTGAAGTAGGGGTCAGATATGAAGCGTTGTTACCTAACAGCGAAAGCTGATGAAACCGGTTTTCTCTTTTGTTTACAAAAGTCGAAAAGACGCCATTTTACTATTTGGGACCTCGTTCAAAAATTCTAAAATAATCTTAACTATGAGAAAGTGCAGCTGCGAAAGTGCACTAAAGATCTTGTAGAATTATTGGTAGCTTCTTGCAGACACAACAAACTGTACAAATAATTTGCTGCAGCCAATTCTCTCTCAAATTTCGCGCCCGGGACGACAACAATGGGGCCACTGCCGTCCCAGGTAAGTTGTTGTAAGAACGTACGGAGGCGAGAACAAACCGCTCTGATGTTCGCCGACAACCTAATTATAAGTCTAGAGCATAGCCATTCTTCCACGTGAAAATCTGAACAAAACGTACAATTCGTATTTTGAGCCATATCTCCCGGTAGTTAACACTTAAGCTGACCAAAAAAACTCCATCGTGAAGAAAAAACTATCGCCGCCATCTTGGAGAAAAATCAATCGATTCTCTTCCATCGCTGTGGAACTATGGGACAAAACGTAGTTAAAATGTGACAAAATTGGCTAAAATGTCGTAGACACTTAAAACTGCATAAGGTGAAATATTCTTAGAGGTCCTAAAGTCTAAAGCATAGGTCAAAGCTTTGCCAGGTGCGTAAAATAGAGCATTAAATTCAAAGTTCAGTGACCCAAAACGACCTCCAATACGCCACATGGAACAGCGAGCGATTTGAAGCGTTTTGCACATGGTCATCCCAAATAATTGAGATATTTTTAAGGCAAACTAATGTAATTTTCGTGTGCATATATTTTTTCCTGATGTGATAATCATATCGTGCGTTATGTTGGATGAAATTTGTGTTGTTTTTTTTCACACCGCCACGGCTCTCGCGGGCCGGCTTGTGGGCGGAGCACTCTGGCCTGGCAACGCGGATAATACCTTAGCAACGTGACCAATGTGAATTAGCTGGTGTGTTACGCCGAACGGCGGTTATACCGGCTATATAGATAGAGATACAGATACAGATACAGAATATAGAACTTAAGTTTGGGTTCTAGCTGTTGTCTCTCACTAGTCCAGAACAGTGCGAAAACGCTCGCTCTTATGTGGCTGTTTCTTTGAATCCGTAACAATTCCGTATTGACATGTTTGCTTCATTAGCGTACAATTTACGTAAGACAACATATATATAAATATATATATATTCATCAACCCACGTTTTCATTAATTCTGTAACCCATGTTATTTACTACAAGGTTTGTTATCAATTTTTGGATTGGCTGATTACTCTCTTTGCGCAGTATATATATAACTTTATTGCGCAACAATTGTAACAGTTACAATGTATGGCAATGTGAACAACTATATACTAATACAAATAACTAACAACTAATGTAATATAAAATAACAGTATAAACAATCTAGTGAGTATCATAAAGCATTATCTCGTTTTTGTAATGAGTTGTAAATAAATTGGCCTACGTAGGCAGATATATGAACAGGACATGATAATATCAAATGGAATACCTCTGACCTAGCATGTGGTAGTACAATTTCGGACTTACATACAATATTTTGAAATAACTTTTGACGGTCTTCTTCATAAGTCGGACAATCCATTACAAAATGAAATTCATTTTCTATGTCATTATGGCATGTGGGACAAAGTCTCTCATTGGCTGGTATGTTGTAGTGTCGGCCCTTTTCAATTTGTAAGATGTGTGCACTAATCCTTAGTCTCGTTAGGTTATTTCTAAACAATTTGTTTTGAACAGATGAAAGATATTTTTCGAAACAGAATTCTTTTTTGATTTTACAATAAGTACTGAGTTTGTTAAAACTTCTTAATTCTTGTCTCCAACCAGAGAGAAACGTGTCTTGCAGACGGTTCTTAAATATATTTCCAAAACGGTTGGCATTAACAGCAGGATTAAGCCAAACATTTTGGAAACCATGTCTAATTAACATATCTTGCACATGCACAGCCCAGTCTTGTTGTAGCTCAACAGAAGTATTATATGCTTTCTTTACAAGTCTGTCATTTGGGAGATTAAGTAACCTAAGCCAGTATTTTATCATCTGTGTCTGTGAATCAATATAAAGTGGGAAAACTCCTAGCTCACCCCTGACCGCGGCGTTGACAGAGCTTTTGGGTACGCCGAGTGAAATTTTGCAATAATTCAAAACCACAAATTCCAAATCAGAAATTTCATATGATATTTTTGGTCGCTCAAAAGTTATGTCCTGGTCTCTTAGTGTGTCTGATTGATACATAATGTTCAATTTGTCGCTGTATTTTTGAAACCGGACAAGGACAGGGCGAGTAATGGAAGGGTCTTTTTGCCAACACGAGAGGCTCTAAGGATATGAATTTCTGATCCCAGTAACGTACTGATAATCCTTTTTATTGATTCTCTGGTATTTTCATATTCTTTTATCCCATAGAAAATAAGGTCTCTTCCTTGTTTGTTTTGTTCTCTTTCCTTGTACAGTTGTTCCAATGATTTCGCCACAATAAAGTAAAATCGGTTTTATGCAACTGTTGAATAATTCAAGAGCGAGCGGGATGGATGGGTTGAAATTTGTTGATAACAGTGATTTTAATTTAACAGAAGCCCGAAGTGCTTTTAACCGTAGCGGTAGCGCGATTAAATTAACCTGAGGGGGTGAAATCTACTCCGAGGTATGTGTGGGAGGTTGCAATGTCAATTGGACGGCCCTGTATTTTATAAGTGGAGTGTTGACTGCTAGCTCGTCCATTTTTTGAGAATATCATTACTTTAGTTTTCTTTTCATTTATTGATAATTTCCAGATAGAACAAAATTGATCAAGAGTTCTTATGCACTCTTTTAGGCCTGACTCGGATTTTGAGAGAAGTACAAGGTCATCCGCCCAAAATAAACCATTGATGGGTGTGTCTTGTAACATTGGAGGGTCGGACAATCGCAAATTTAATATGTTTGGGAGATCGTTTACGTATAAGACTGTAGTTTGTAGGATTTGTGCGTTCACCACTTTTATGTATAGGAACTAGCATACTCTGACTCCATTGGTCAGGGAACGTCCCAGATTGTAATAAAATATTAAACATTTTCTTGAAGGGTAATGTGAGATGAGGAGCGCTATATTTTAACATTTCATTAATAATTGAATCTGTTCCGCATGCTTTATTACATTTAAGGTTACAAAGTCCAGCTTGGATTTCTTCTACTGAAATATCAAAATCAGTATGAGTTGTGGTAAGCTTACAATCAGAGGGGCTGTTAACACGCTCCAATAACCTCAGTAAGCCCTTCGTCACATTACCTACCCGGGGCTCTTTGCGAAAAATTTAAGTTATTCTAATAGATATGCACAAAGCTTACTGTTGAATGTTTTCTTATCCATTTCATTTTCTTGTAGTCTTTTGTATCGTACTTTCCGTTCCACAAAACTGTCCAGCCGGGCCCCTTTGTTGAAATGTGACGTTGAGCCTAACAACTGTAATAGTAAACAACTGTGAACATGACTATATAAACCTTCGTGTATTACATGTCTGTATGAGGTCCGTCATGACATTTTTCATATGTAGTCGTACGTACAATACTCATCTCATTTGCATCTCAATCATTTTGTGCCATTTTGAGGTCTCGAGACACTAGGAAAACCGTACGAATTTTGTACGGTTTTCATCGTGTCAAATAGAAAGCCGGATAAAAACGCCTAAAACACGTCAAAAACAGCCGGAGTCGTGACCCTGCTACCCTTACCCTGGAGAGCAGGTCCCCTGGTAAGTTTAACATTCGAATTGACATGGGTGACATGTGGCAACAGTTTTTTTTTTCTTGAGAACAGGGGAAGATCGATAAGGGAGCGGATGTCATCCATGAAATTAAGTCAGTGTGGCCTAAGGAGTACATACTAGTAGCAGAAGGATCTTTCCAAGAAGCCCCCCCCCCCCCTCATGACACCAAAAGATTATACATGTAATTATCTCGTCCTTGTCTTATAATTAGTGCGGTCACGGATCATTAAAATCTGCTTGAAGAGTCCGACATTAAGAAATCTCTGGATTAAGTTATGAACATTTATTTCATGTCTACAATCCTTGTGTTCAATGGACATATACCTGGATACAGGTGTGCTAACAGATTTGTTTTTACAAGAGTGACTGTCACGAAAGGTTAAAATCCGGCCATTGATAAAAGATTTCATCATTCCAACATCTGCTTAGAGACTGTATTCACATTCCTCAACTATTCACCTGCTTATTTCATGAAGGTCTGGACTCAAATGATACAACATGAACATACGGTCGATCCTGATATGAAGGAACGGTTATGGCAGCTGTTTAGGAATATAACAAGGCTAATTTTATGTTAGTTAGATAAATCAGAATAAGCTTCATTCTCGACACAGCATTTTCTATCTTTGTTAATGTAGTTAAAAGTCTTCTAATATGCCTGAACCTCATTTTGCTTTCAGCTGATGACCACTTGTAATTAATTATTCATGTATAAATGGAGTTCCGAACATTCATTGTATGTATACACTGTTTTAATTCAATGGGCATTGCAGTTATACCTGGATACAGGTGTGCCTTCAGGTGTATAAACACACCCGAATGTACCTGGCTGTTCGGACAGGTTGGAAGCCTAGACACCACATACAAAAAAACACCAAGGTCTTTCACCCTAACATCTGCTTGGAGGCAGTATCCGAATTCATGTGACAACTCAATTTGGGGGCCTTGTTATTAGAAAATGCGCGCCTGAAGTCCGGGATTAATGAGAGCGTCTCTGGATCTAGAATATAGAACTTAAGTTTGGGTTCTAGCTGTTGTCTCTCACTAGTCCAGAACAGTGCGAAAACGCTCGCTCTTATGTGGCTGTCTCTTTAAATCCGTAACAATTCCGTATTGACATGTTTGCTTCATTAGCGTAAAATTTACGTAAGACAACATATATATAAATATATATATCCATCAACCCACGTTTTCATTAATTCTGTAACCCATGTTATTTACTACAAGGTTTGTTATCAGTTTTTGGATTGGCTGATTACTCTCTTTGCGCAGTATGAGTTGCGGTAAGCTTACAATCAGAGAGGCTGTTAACACGCTCCAATAACCTCAGTAAGCCCTTCGTCACATTACCTACCCGGGGCTCTTTGCGAAAAATTTAAGTTATTCTAATAGATATGCACAAAGCTTACTGTTGAATGTTTTCTTATCCATTTCATTTTCTTGTAGTCTTTTGTATCGTACTTTCCGTTCCACAAAACTGTCCAGCCGGGCCCCTTTGTTGAAATGTGACGTTAGCCTAACAACTGTAATAGTAAACAACTGTGAACATGACTATATAAACCTTCGTGTATTACATGTCTATATGAGGTCCGTCATGACATTTTTCATACGTAGTCGTACGTACAATACTCATCTCATTTGCATCTCAATCATTTTGTGCCATTTTGAGGTACGCGTAATGGACCGTACTGTGCGCATGTCCGTGTGCATAAAACTGACACAAAACTATGGGATACGTTTTGTGCGAAAATAAAAGGCTGGTGACTAAAATGTAAGCTCCTTACACAGACTTAAAATACACACATTTGGTTCTATACAATTTACCACACTCACACAGGAAAGGACCTCTGATCTTCCCGATGCGCTTAGTGGTTATTTAACTCGCTCGAGGCCTAGCTGGCTTACCTCAAACGCAGGACCTCAATTTTCATTTCGAGGGACACCCGTGTGTTAGTGGTTTATATGAGCTTAAATGTTATAGAAGCGAGCGTGTGTTTTAAGTCCGTGTTATGTCTGTATATGTTATCTATAAGCAGTCTTTAGCACAAAACTTACAGATTTACAGACATGGTTGCCCAACTAGCCGGAGCCTATTATGGAGGGCTAGCCCTAGTCAATAGTATAAAGACGCTGAAGACTCTACAAGACATACTGCGGGACAGTAGCTCTCCGCTGAGGGAGTTCTTTACTTCACCTCAGGACAGTTCGTACAGTCTTCGTCGGGAAGCCCGATACAGGGTATCTAGAAGTAAAACGAAGCGACATGAGATGTCATTTGCACCCCGCTCTGTAAGTTTGCTGTACGAAAGTGCTAGATGATCGGTAAAGAATGTTGATTCTGTCATGTCTATTTTCTTAATCCGATTACTGTCTAATTTTAAATGTTGTAATGCATTAATGTTTTAAAGTTGATTCTGTGACTGATGACGTATTTCATGTGTATATACATGCCAAGTCATCCAGGAATAAAGCTGAATCTGAACTGCGTTCACCGACACATGTGTATGAGGTTTAGTTTACGAAGTTGGTTATACAGACAATGCAATGTAGGGAATGAATTCACACGCAATGCGTATTATAATCGCTTTGTGTAAGTTTTCTGTACGCAATGGCATGCACACACACACACACATACACACACATACATACATACAATATGGTCAACTGCGGAGGGTAGTTTTATTTTAATGCAATCGACCGTACATTGTTACACAGCCCATACGTTATAAATATCAGATCATCGGTTTTAAATTGGTCGAGTACGCTACAGCAAGGAGGTTAAAGAGAGAACTCTTCTGGTAGAAGTGTCATATCCATGTGTTTGTTGGACGTAAGCGCTTTATACGCTGTTGAACGCTGATTTCTTGACACGTGGTCTGGAAGTGCGTATGAGGCCGAATACATAACATAGTAGCAACGAAACGGCGATACAATAAATAGTAAAAGCAGACATACTGAACAAATCGGTACAGTTGATCCTGTGGTCTGACAACGCAGTGTAAATGTGCCTACTTAGATAACATACACTTCGAACATCCAGTGTACATTGAAGATTTGGTATCCATGTTTCGGGAGGCCGATGGTGGAAACCATATACAGTAATTTGCACTGAAGCAACAAAAAGCAGATCAAGACAGCTAAATTTTGGGCAATCGCCAGGTGCGCGATTGGTATAAGTTTAGTGCGTCTGACATTCGCGCTCGATGTACAATGCACACGTACCCATTCGCAGAAAAAGAAATTAGGTTCCGCACTGCTTACGCATCAACATACGTTATGGATAAGGCGAATTCGGTATCTATGCGCTTGATGTTCAATATCCATAAGTCCATATATAAGGAACACATAAAGAGGTTTAAATGCTTATCAAGGCCACATAGTTTCATACGTTTGTTGTTCTCAGCACTTACAAGGGATAATATAAGTCCGAGGGAAAGGTCATAGTAATGTACCTTGGTACACACAGTTTTAGGAAGTGAGACAAATTTGTTTCCCAACTTTCTGTTGCCTACTGACCTCTTCCTTATTTGTATTCCTGATATTCCTGAGCCTGGTATTCAAACATATTTTAGCCGCCGAGTCTGTTCTAAGAGAGGATGAAGAAACTGGGCAGCTAAAATAGGTTTTAAACCAGACTATAATTTCTGTCTAATAGCCCGGCCGACCCCGGGTTGGAAATGTGACCTAAGACAGCAGGCCATATAAATACACGCTCTGATTACCGCAACAGTTGTTCGATTTTGGTACACAAACGCTGTCTTATACTCAGCTACTTGCAGTGGGTCAATAGAGATAACCAAGGGATAAGGGTGCACATGATCGATATACTCAATATAACAAACTCTTTATATTAAGTACAAAATGTCCATCAAAAAGTCACAGTTCAAGGTTACATGATGGATGAAGGTCAAAGATACCAGCTCCTGTATTAAGCTTTAGCAGCAGCAGAGAGACAGGGACAAAACACCGATCACTGGACATCCGGAAGGACTGGACACATTTGGAACTCTCCAAGTTTTATGTCAAATACACTGACTAAAACCTAACACTTTAAGTGAACACTGAAGGGCTGGAAGAGAATATATGGTCTCAGTAGAGTCAGGTGATCACTGTAGGCAGGTGTTTGCTATAGACAGGTGGTCATAATAGGCAGGTTTCGTATTGCTTAGGTCAATGGTAAAATAAGTGGCCACAGTGACCAGATGGTCTTCATACAGAGGTTGAAAATAGCATAGTAAATGGAACATAGGGATGTCAAAACATAGGGGTGTCAGAACATATATGATGTTAGGGGTGTTAGAACACTTCGTGCCCTTGGGGTTTGAGACATGTCCTTCCAGATTTCAAGTGATCGGAGTTTTATGGAGAACGGACAATTTAATCCCAGGTGCCCGTTGCCGCGACAACCACGGAGGGTTCGGAGTCCTTGCTGTTCTTGAGCTGGAATTTCCACAGGTTCTGGGGTACGACCACTGCAGAACAACATGGGGGAGGGGGGCAACGAGGTCAGCATACTACATTGATCGTAGGCTGTCTTTGGGTACCTTACCGAAATAACTTTAGTACCAAGTTATAGCATTCATTAATAGTTTATTTGCCAGTTCATGCCCGGAGGTTAAAATCTTTAAAATGCAAGTACATGGTAGAAACATAACAAAGATACATGTGGCAATGAACGTTGATACGCATAGCTGTAAAAAGAAGATACTCGAATACTAGTGTAGGCTATTTCTAAACAGGTTGGGTTTGACTTCTTTTCTGGAAGCAGAGGAAGACGAAAAGCCCCACTTTCTCAGCAATTTGTGGGTTCTGCGATTTTGGAGGAAAGTGTCTCTCTGTCCATCTGTGAATGTAGAGAAGTTGGAATATGTCCTTGTGACTTCTCTAAACAAAGCGATTCTTTCATTAGCCATCAATAAAGGTAAATAAAACTCCAGAATATAGGCCAGTCATTGCCTTACTTAGATTTTTAAAAATTAGATAAATAGACAAGTGCATATGGCGTACATGTTTCTCCGGGTTTGAGCGTGACGTCGATGGGTTTGCAGGTGGTTTGGCAGATGGGATCCGGTTCCAGACGGTACGAGACGCTGCCCTTGACTTGCGCCAACCACACCACTGAGTACTTCTCAAGCGGAAGCTGCAGGAACAATAGAATTTGGATAGGATATAGAGAATTCTTTGTACACATCCAGAAAGTACTTACATTGCTTACGTTTTGATGTCTCTCAGACACCTTCGTCAGAGCTTCTAACTGGATAAGAAAGTCAACCCCAGTGATGAACCGGAACGAGGGGGGATACAAGCTTAGCCACGTTTGCGATTGTTTTCTAACCGCAAATGCGCCACCTACATCGGCTACATATCAATAATAGCAGTGAGAAGCATAACTCCAGTTAGAAGCTCTGACGAAGGTGTCTGAGAGACATCGAAACGTAAGCAATGTAAGTACCTGCTGGTTGTGTAAAAAGAATTCTCCTATATTCTACCAACATGATGAAACTATTTTCGAGGGATTTGGATTGCTCTGCATATCTAGTAACCAGCCATAAGGAATGTTATAACGCACCTTTATCCACAGGGTGACCTTTTAGTATACACACAAAAGTATATACAATCGTAGCTACAAACAAGTAATTGTAATGCAAGCATGTCTAACCCCTGCGAGTCGCAGAACAACAGATGATGGACCTAACTGTTTGAGAGGTTAAGTACAAGTCAAGTCAAGTCAAGTTTATTGCACAACGATTGTATCAGGTACAATGTATGGCAAGTAACATGTATTACTAGCAACTACGAACTATCTACATGAGTATACTAATCTAACATAATAGAAAATAAGGCGGCATAGTGTATTTTACATTGTTAAAGCACGACTTCTCTTTTGCATAGCATTATATATATATTGGCCTAGGTGGACAGATATGGAGTGGGGACATGATAGAATTACATTGAATATTTCTCTACTTGTAATTAGGTAGTGTTGTTCTGTTGTTACACATGGTCAATAACTTTTTCCTTTCTTCATCATAACAAGGGCATATCATCAGGAAATGGTGTTCATCTTCAATACTGTCTTTGCAGATGGGACACATTCTCTTTTCGGATGGTATATTTTTGTGACGACCCTTTTCAATTTCTAAACAATGTGCTCCAAGTGACTGAGTAAGTGAGAGTGAGCGTGTATGATCATGAGAGAGAGCCGGTGAGTGAGCGGGTAAGGGTGAATGAGTGAGAAAGGAAGACTGTGTCAAGTGTGCGTGCGTGTTTGGGCGAATGAGTGAGTGAGTGAGTGAGTGAGTGAGTGAGTGAGTGAGTGAGTGAGTGAGTGAGTGAGTGAGTGAGTGAGTGATTAAGATACTGATCGGTCGAGAGTGGCGGTGAGAACAAGTCTTACCGGCACAAAGCGTTTGATGCGTTGTCCCTTCGACACGAAGACCCAGTTGGACTCGTGCGACTCGACCATGGGAGGTAAGAAGTACGGCCGTGTGCGGTAGAACTTCCTCATCAGCCGCACGGCGTCACGCTCGCAGTTCTGCCTGTCAATCATCAGAACAACTCGGGACGTTAGAGGTGCCTTAAAGGGGTATATGCATTCGACTGCAGAAGGGAGTGTTACTAGTATTTTCCAATAGATAACGTATCAACAAATACATAATCAGCCGAATTTTGTGGGATTCCACTTGTGGTGAATCACGCGATGTATGTTCTGTACAACAATATGACACTCGTAGGACATTAGAATTTTCTCTTACACAACCAGTTTATCTCACCTGCTAAACTAGTTGTGTAAGAGAAAATTCTTATGTCCTATGATCTACCAAGCTGATGAAATTATTTTCGGAAATGTGACACTCAATAACCCCATGTAGACGCTACCCATGCTTTAGAGAGGCTTTATTCGTCCATTAGCAGAGATACAAATAATATACAGTGCTAGTCTTATATGCATTCTCTATACGCACAGACACTTCCTTTATCGTGCAAATTTTTGGAATACATGATGAGCGCTAAGCACACCAATAAGGCCAATTGCTCAGTAGATATTAAAGGACAAGCGAATGCCGGCCGAATCTTCAAAATCGCCCCAGTCACAATCGTATTTTTCGCTGAAAATCTGCTCCAAGGGGGCAGTCGTTTCAGGTAGCTTCCACTAACTTTCGGCAGTGATACTCGACCTATGCTGGTAAAGATGATGATGGTAAACATTATATATTTGCCTGCAACTGTCAACTCTCCTAGCCTGGGTACCATCCAGAAAGCAGTTCGCTCCGGCGTTCATTGTACTATATACAGTCGCTTCTAGCTCTGACATTCATTATACACTATATACAGCTTCTCTATGTTTGGATAGCAGAAGCGAACATAAGAGCGAACTACTATCCGGGTGGTATCCAGGCTACAACTCTCCAGTTCATTACATAAATCTAAAGCTGGAGACTCACCACAAAGCGAACCAGTCGGCCTTGTCCTGTGCTTCAGATGGCAGGACGGAGGGGTGAGGGGAGGACAGAGACTTCCTCAGACTGGAGTGGAAGTCACAGACTCCTGACGTCAGGAACTCCGGCTGGGTGGAGTACAGCTGGGCAGGACACACAGAGGAGTAAAATATTACACATGGGACTATAAACAACCAGGTTTATAGCCAGGATTTCATTTCAAAAAGCCAGAGAAGCGACTAATAAGGAATAGTGTGAAAGAGGGATCCTGGCCCTTTCACGGTGAACAAATGTTGAAAATGTACAAGTTTATATTAGAAAAGTGGCATTCTAAGGGAAATTAGGATAACAATATAATGGCGGGACTTCATTCTTTTTGGACCACATGTAATAAAAGGCTTCTTTTCAGTTTGGAGGGTCATATCAATATGGTTCACATTTAGCGTAGCCAAAATTATAGCTTGATTGTCAGAAAAATAGTTTTTTGCCAAGTTAGACGGTTGTTGTCTTGTAGATTTTAAAAAATATGGTAGCCTTTAAGTTTTATGGGCAGATGTAGTTTTTCTTCAGCCCTCTGTTTTCGTTTCGCCTCTCATTGGAAAGGAAGTCAGTATGGCTTTCGGCATCTACAAACAACACGAACAAATTATTTACCTCCAAAAACTCGTCGAAAGTCATCCCGTTGAGTTCCGTCCATTCCTGAGTGGCGTCGGTCACCACAAACGGCACGTTGTCCAACAGGAGGTCTGATATGTCCGCGTGGTCAACCTTCTCCAGTCTCTCCATCCCTTTAATCTCTAAACACACCTGCGAACAAGATGGATAAAATATCTCATCCCTTCTTGAGACAATCATTACTGTTGTTTCTTTATTTCAGACACTCACCGGCCCGTATGAAACAATGACAAACGTGAAAAACATAGAAAATGTACAAGGCAGCATTTTGAAATATCCTAGAAATATGTATAGCTATGTACAGAAGCGCCCTAGCCAAAGCTCTATCCTCATTTTCGCAGAGTGCAGAAATAGTGAGAAGTAGGTATCAAGAGGTGCACAACACTTAGAATTCAAGAGCCTTTAGTTTCTAAGTCAACAACCCTAAATATAAGCCAACGTTGCCACGAAGTTAACGTTATATTATGTTCCAGTTTTTATCGTGTTTTTGTCTAAATGGATGAGCTTTTTAACGTTACTCGTTCCTGTCAGGAGTGGAGCCTGAAATTTGGCATAAAGATACAATTGGCAAATACCTCCATTTTTTCACTTT
>NC_049989.1:23306667-23311291 GCF_000003815.2 Branchiostoma floridae | reverse complement strand
ACCAAAATGTGTAGTTTCAACCCGTGTCCTGGTATTACGTGGATACCTGATACAGGGGAGAGGGCGTCCGCCTGTTATGTCGCTGGTCTTCTCTCTTCAGGTATAGTGATCTTTATTGACACGACAAAAGTACAGCGACTTTCGTAAAGTCTTTAACAACTACTTACAGTACAACTAAACATACGTATGGATTTCTACAAGTATGAAAAAATTAACATAATAGCATGTCATTTACACTATTGGTTCTACTGTATAAGCATTCGTGGATATATTTGCCTACTTGTACACAGTGAGGATTATAACCTCTCAGAATGCGTCTCTCCCAGTACTTATCTAGCCTGGACTTGAACTGGTTAACGCTATCAGCTGCAACTTTGTATTGCAAAACAGTGACCAGAAATTTGACACAGAGGCGCCTTGGGCATATGCTTAATACAGTAGAAACCAGTTAATTGCACAACGGATTAACGCACACTTCTGTTAACTGCACGGAATCCCAAGATCCCAAACCGGTGCGTTCCAGCTAGATAACTTCGCATAATTGCACCAGCCGGATAATTGCACGAAATTCATTGGCAAATAGGCCGTGCAACTAAGCGGGTTCTACTGTATATGCAACATTACTGGTCCCATCTTACCTCACAGTCCTCAGCTATCAGGCGTGGAGGCTGGGTGTAGAACGGGTTGTTTATCAGACAACCTTCTTTATGCAGGTAGGTCCAGTCCCAGTACGGCAACACCTGGGGGGGGGGGGGGGGCACAGGTGTGACTGTGTGATTACCGGGGGGAGTAAAAGTCTGAGTACAAATGTGAGGACAGGTGTGACTTAGTGATCAGGTGTGAGGACAGGTGTGATTTGGTGATCAGATGTGAGTACAGGTGTGACTGTGTGATCAGGTGTGAGTACAGGTGTGACTGTGTGATCAGGTGTGAGTATAGGTGTTTATCAGACATTCCTCGTCATACAGGTAGGTTCAGTCCTAGTATGAACAACATGCGGGGAGTGGGGGAGGGGGGCACAGGTGTAAGTACAATTGGGAATACAGGTGAGATTCACACATGTAGCGTGCATAGTCCAGTGGTTACCGACCCTACCTCTGGATCTAGAATCCTTGAGTTGGAATAGTCACGTCAAGTCAAGTCAAGTCAAGTTTACTGCTCAACGATTGCAACAGGTACACTCTATGGCAAATAACATGCATCACTAGCTGCAAACTAACTACATTACTTTCTCCTTTAATGTTGCTGTTAATATGTTTGTAGCCCCTTAGAAATTCAAACAAGTAACGTTGGATGGATATCAGTTTATTTTGTCTGTAGGTGGCCTGAAAATGCACTACCTACCTACCTACCTAGTCCCTTGACCTCCAGGTCGTTGGGGGGACAAGGTAGACATGAAGATCGAGATTTGCCTAAAATGCACTAAGTACATGCTATTGGCGTTATGACTGCAATTTGTCTATATTCCGCTAAAGGGAGCAGCTACATGAGAGGCTGGCCATTCGTGGTGGGTTGAATTGGGGGATCTTCGTGGCCTGACGAGATAGCCAGGCCAGTAGACAGACCAGGGGCACAGCCCAGCTCTTTCATCAAACTTTACCAAACTAACATTATTACTTAATACAGAATATGGGCCGGCACAGTGCATTTCACATCGCTATCGCACGACTTCTCTTCTGTATTAATCTCCAAGCAGACCTACAATGGCATAAGATAGTACCAAACTGTCCAAGAGGTGTCCATTTGCCATGTAGCCAAACACACTCCTAGGCCGGCTACACTCCTCTGCCAGCCTTTGATACTATCTTATGCTACCGTAGGATCTGCTTGGAGATTATTCTGTATAGCATTACATAGGTGCCACTGTGTCGCTCACCCGACATGCACATTTCTGGAAAGGGGTGTAGTCCTTAGACACTTGCCACATTGTTTATCTATTGTTTATTGATATTTTCAGACTCCTGGGTAGCCCTATTCAGTTTTGACAAACTGATTTTCATCGTGGCCCAGGTATACATACAAGATATTAAAAACAAATTACATGACATGTTTATAACGATAGTTCACCTTTATCCGCGGGGTAACCTTTATCCGTTGTATATGAAATCGGAGTATTTAGGGATATCAAGTCGACTAACGGCTGTTTCAGACTGGAATGCTATGAAAATGTTGCAATTTGAAACCAACGTTCGTCGACTAGATCCCCCTAAATATGTTGTTTTTAAAAACAACGGATATAGGTTACCATGTGGATAAAGGTGAACTACTGTTACTCCAATTAAGAATTGTTAAATGTTGTATTTTTTTCATTTTGATCAAAAATGTTTAGTGTGGGTACCAGTTTCATGATATGAAACACAAATGGCATGTAATTTACTAAGTAGTATAGACTGAGGTAACTTTCGCACACGGGATGGAAAATTGGGCAACATTGAACAGTCCATTTTGCATAGGCTGTTTGAAAGACTAGTCCCATTCTTGTATGGGGGGATTTCGATAAAAGCCGTCCATTTTGGAGTTTCATGATGTTTGGAAGGTCTATTTATGCAAAATGTTTATGTGGAAACGTCCAGTTTTGCATAGCCGAATGTAAGTATAGCGACTTCATGAAATAGCTTCGATCTAAGAAACAAAATGACATCGCCGACGTGCCACGCAAGATGTTCAGGGCGGCCATGTAATTGATCGGACACCTACGGGAAAGAGTGAGGTTACTTTCTAACTTTTTATGTGATCTTGGATCGCTAAAAGTATGGCCTATGAGTTCAAAGTTCACAAATTATCTGCTGAATTGTCCTGAGTCGGGCCGAGTTGTCTATTGGGCATCATGGGATTCAAACAACAGGTGTGTGAACTAATGGCTACAACAACACAACAACGCAAAATACAATTATAGTAGCTGACGTTGTGTGAACATAAATAACAGCAACAAAACACACACATACCTTCACGAGCGCCAGTTTGCCGAAAATTGCCACCTTTCGGCGTGCAGGGTCCCAGCTGTAACATAAGACAACCGCGCCCACAAACAGGGAAATCTTCAGGAGTCTCCTGAGCCAGGTCTTCCGCCTGCCGCGCTCGGCGATCCTCGCCACCGGCGCCGACAGACTCCGGATCTGGTCCTCGGTAAACCCCGACTTCACGCAGAAGTCGTGCAAGTTGGTGATCTCTTGGTCTATGAGACGGAGCTTCTCCTCCTTGGTTAGTTTATCGTCTTGAGACATCGTGAAGAAACACCTTTCTACGATTACCCGATGACCAATTCAAGTTGTCTTGTCACTTGTCGACACCTGTGACCTTTGACATTATAATTATGCTATCTCCTGCAAATACACCTTTTTTTCACGCGGCGGACATAATACAACGAAACGAGGTCATTGAGGCAAACAAAAGTTATGTATAGAATCAGTCTCTTGTCCTACAAACTACACTAAGTTTCTAAATATAAGATCAAATAATGAATGTTGTAAGAAGTGTTATGCATAGAAAAGATTCAGCAAAATGATGAATGAATTTAGAGTAGAGTAGCGTAAGATGCAAAATAGAAACATAATGATGCAAATATTCGACGGACATGCAGTTATTCTCTAATTGATCGATTTGTAAATTGCCATGCTATCATTGATTGAACTAATTATGATGGGAAGTTTTTGTTTGCAACATTGAAAAGGGCGTATGATCTATCTCACAGAGATCAGAACGCATGTGCGGCGACAGGAATTATATATAATTATAGCTAATACCTATAATTGGCATCGGGCCTGGCGTAACTGGTAGAGCGTTCGGCTCGGAAACTATAGGTTATGAGTTCTGTCTGTACCGTGTATGTGGTACTGTTAATATAAGTTACAAAACTTGAGTGCAGTGCCACATTGGCCAGCTTTGATACTATCTTATGGCACCGTATGATCTGCTTGGAGATTAACATTGTCATCGTCTGTCCAAAGGGAAAATAAAAAAAAAATTCCCTATAATTCACGTCGTCGCACTTGCGTTCTGATCTCTATGAGACTGCTATAGCCTGCGATGTTTTACAAATAAATCACTCGGTGTCGTCCGTATGTTGGCTCGTTGACGTTGTCTCCAGTAGAACCGTTAGCCTAGGTACCATCCGGATAGTAGTTCGCTACTATGTTCGCTTCTGCTATCCGTCTGGAGACTTGCACATTCAAACCGTTTGGTGCTAACGTCAGTAAATGAGCGAATATAGGTTCTAGATTGCTCGTTCGGTGACAACAGGCCCAACACATGCGAACGGAGGGTTTTCGGATGTTGGAACGTAGGCCTGTTCGAACGAGCGCTTGAACCATTCCTTAATTCGCAGATGTGTATGAACCAATCAGCGCCTGCGTCCAAAATCTGGACGATTCCAGACGTTAACGTGGCCAAGTATCTCAGACAGAACAACAGAGAAGCGACCGTCATATATATTCTGTACCTAAGTTCGCGGGGATTTGATTTCGCCGTAGCGGGAAAAAAAAGACTTTTCGCGGTGTTTTTGAGTTCGCGGTAAAGCGGCCACCCGCGATACCGCGAAATTTTAACCACCGCGAAAATTTTTGCATTTACAGTAGTGTATGACAAATGTCAGAGCGAGAAGCGACTGTATATAATGTATAAGTAA